>NC_042975.1:43214467-43514467 GCF_901001165.1 Salmo trutta | reverse complement strand
GTCCTGGATGGCAGGAAGCTCGGCCCCAGTGATGTACTGGGCCGTACGCACTACCCTCTGTATGCCGAGCAGTTGCCATACCAAGCGGGGATGCAACCAGTCAGTATTCTCTCGATGGTTCAGCTGTAAAACTTTTTGAGGAGCTGAGGTCCCTTGCCAAATCTTTTCAGCCTCCTGAGGGGGAATAGGCGTTGTCGTGCCCCCTTCACGACTGCTTGGACCACGACAGTTCCTTAGTGATGCGGACACCAAGGAACATGAAGCTCTCAACCTGCTCCATTGCAGCCCTGTCGACGTGAATGGGGGTGCACTCGGCCCTGCTTTTCCTGTAGTCCACGATCAGCTCCTTTGTCTTGCTCACGTTGTGGAAGAGGTTGGCACCACACTTCCAGGTCTCTGACCACCTCCCTTTTGGCTGTGTCGTCGGCAAACTTAATGATGGTGTTGGAGTCGTGCATGGCCACGCAGTCACGGGTGAACAGGGAGTACAGGAAGGGACTAAGCACCCACCCCTGAGGGACCCCCAGTTTGAGGGTCAGCGTGGCAAATGTGTTGTTGCCAACCCTCACCACCTGGGGGCGTCCCGCCAGGAAGTCCAGGATCCAGTTGTGGAGGGAGATGTTCAGTCCCGGGGTCCTTAGCTTATTGATGAGCTTGGAGGGCACTATGGTGCTGAAAGCTGAGCTGTAGTCAATTAACAGCATTCTCACGTAGGTGTTCCTTTTGTCCAGGTGGGAAAAGGCAGTGTTGGAGTGCAATAGAGATTGTGTCAATCCTTGGATCTGTTGGGGCGGTATGCAAATTGGAGGGGGTCCAGGGTTTCTGGGATGATGGTGTTGATGTGAGCCATGACCAGCCTTTCAAAGCACTTCATTGCTACAGATGTGAGTGCTACGGGCGGTAGTCATTTAGGAAGTTTACCTAAATGACTACCTTGGCGTTCTTGGGCACAGAGACTATGGTGTTCACTTTGAAACATGTAGGTATTACAGACTGGGTCAGGGAGAGGTTAAAAATGTGAAGTGAAGACACTTGCCAGCTGGTCAGCATATGTTCTGAATACGCGTCCTGGTAATCCGTCGGACCCTGCAGGCTTGTAAATATTATATCCGACTAGCGTCAATCGGTGTAGTAGGAGTCGATCTTAGTCCTGTATTGATGCTTTGCCTGTTTGATGGTTCGTTGGAGGTCGTAGTGGGATTTCTTACAAGCGTCCGGATTAGTGTCCCACTCCTTGAAACTGCCAGCTCTAGTCTTTAGCTCATTGCGGATGTTGCCTGTCATCAATGGCTTCTGGTTGGGATATGTATGTACGGTCACTGTGGGGACGACGTCATCGATGCACTTATTAATGAAGCCGGTGACCTCCTCAATGCCATCGGATGAATCCCGGAACATATTCTGTGCTAGCAAAACAGTCCTGTAGCTTAGCATCCGCTTCTTCGGACCACTTCCGTATTGAGCGTGTCACTGATACTTCCTGTTTTGAGTATTTACACGTAAGCAGGAATCAGGAGGATAGAATTATGGTCAGATTTGCCAAATGGAGGGTGAGGGAGAGCTTTGTACGTGTCTCTGTGTCTGGAGTAAAGGTGGTCCAGAGGTCCCTCTAGTTGCACATGTGACATGCTGGTAGAAATCAAGGAAAACAGATTTCAATTTTCCTACATTAAAGTTCCACTGCTGTCTTGTCAGGTCCTCTCTGCTTATCATGCCATCAGCGTGCCCTCGGATCCTGAAAAGTCAATTACTCTGAGAGATCACTTGCTGTGTGATGTCAGCCACAGACAGTGAGCTGGCCTGTTTTATGTCTTCATTATGGTGCTTCTCTCCGTCTCCCACTAGTAAGAAAAATATCCGGGCCGGTCTCTGCTGAGCTCAGCTTGTCACTCCCAATCCCGGACTGAAAGAAGCAGAGTCTATTTAACACACTGCTATTCAGTGTTTGTTTGTTGTTACAGTAAAAGCATATAGAAGAGACAGACCCTTGATAGAATGCCATCACCACATGGGCATTTCACACTTACGGTTGAATTAGGCAAAGGGTGTGGTATGTTATGGCACATGGACTGTAAGTACGAACAGACTCCTTTAATCTGTCTTGTCTGCTGTCATGACACGGGCAGGAAGGTGCTGTCTTCATGTGCAGGAACGGTTGCAACTTGCAGCAGTCTTTTGTTATGGTGGAGTGGGGGAGAGGGAGGAAAAATGTGAATCCCGGGTGGGGGTAGAAATGAAGTCTGTGGGTCCAGCCAATATGGAGACCGCACCTACCAACAAGTCATTTATATTTTACAACCCCTCAGATGGGCTGTTTCTGAAGCTGTATTTTTTTTTTTTTTACTGCTGTACACACATTTTCTATACATATACTGTCTATACACACCATTATACACTGAGTGTACAAAACATTAAAGACAACTGCTATTTCCATGACATACTGACCAGCTGAATCCAGGTGATGGCTATAATCACTTATTGATGACAGGTTAAAGAAAGATTTTTAAGCCTTGAGTCAATTGAGACATGGATTGTGTGTGTGTGCCATTCGGGGGGTGAATGGGAAAAACAAAATATTTAAGTGCCTTTGAATGAGGTATGGTAGTAGGTGCCAGGTGCACCGATTTGTGTCAAGAACTGCAACGCTGCTGGGTTTGTCACGCTCAAGTTTCCCGTATGTATCAAGAATGGTCCACCACCAAAAGGACATCCAGCCAACTTGACACTGTGGGAAGCGTTGGAGTCAACATGAGCCAGCATCCCAGTGGAATGCGTTCAAAACCTTGCCCAACAAATCGAGGCTGTTCTGAGGGCAAAAGGGGGGTGCAACTCAATGTTAGGAAGGTGTTCTTAATGTTTTGTACATAGTGTATGTATATAGAGTACCAGTCAGAAGTTTGGCCACACCTACTCATTCAAGGGTTTGTTTAATATATTCTACATTGTAAAGAAATCAAAACTATGAAATAACACATATGGAATCATGTAGTAACCAAAAAAGTGTTAAACAAATCAAAATATATTTTAGATTCTTCAAAGTAGCCACCCTTTGTCTTGATGACAGCTTTGCACACTCTTTGCATTCTCTCAACCATCTTCACCTGGTATGCTTTCAAACAGTTTTTGAAGGAGTTCCCACATATGCTGAGCACTTGTTGGCTGCTTTTCCTTCACTCTGAGGTCCAACTCATCCCAAACCATCTCAATTGGTTTGAGGTCAGGTCATCTGATGCAGCACTCCGTCACTCTTCTTCTTGGTCAGATAGCCCTTACACAGCCTGGAGGTGTGTTGGGTCATTGTCGTGTTGAAAAACAAATGATAGTCCCACTGAGCGCAAACCAGATGGGATGGTGTATCGCTACAGAATGCTGTGGTAGCCATGCTGGTTAAGTGTGCCTTGAATTCTAAATAACTCACCGACAGTGTCACCAGCAAAGCACCATTACACCACCACCTCCATGCTTCACGGTGGGAACCACACATGCGTAGTTCATCCGTTCACTTACTCTGTCTCACAATGACACGGTGGTAGGACTCATCAGACATATTTCCACCTCTCTCATGTCCATTGCTTGTGTTTCTTGGCCCAGGCAAGTCTCTTCTTCTTATTGGTGTCCTTTAATAGTGGTTTCTTTGCAGTAATTAGACCATGAATGCTTGATTCACGCAGTCTCCTCTGGACAGTTGATGTTGAGATATTATTTTCAGTTTCATCATAGCGCTTGATGGTTTTTGTGACCGCACTTGAAGGAACTTTCAAAGTTCGTGAAATTTTCCGTATTGACTGACCTTTAGGTCTTAAAGTAATGGACTGTCGTTTCTCTTTGCTTATTTGAGCTGTTCTTGCCATAATATGGACTTGGTCTTTTACCAAATAGGGCTATCTTCTGTATACCACCCCTACCTTGTCACAACACAACTGATTGGCTCGAACGCTTTAAGAAGGAAAGAAATTCCACAAATTAACTTTTAACAAGGCACACCTATTAATTGAAATGCATTTCAGGTGACTACCTCATGAAGCTGGTTGAGAGAATAGTAAGAGTGCAAAGCTGTCATCAAGGCAAAGGGTGGCTACTTTGAAGACTCAAATATAAATATATTTTGATTTGTTTAACAGTTTTTTTTAAATATATTTTTTTACTACATGATTCATAGGGGTGGCAGGTAGCCTAGTGGTTAGAGCATTGGGCCAGTAACCAAAAGGTTGCTAGATCGAATCTCCGAGCTGACAAGGTCAAAATCTGTCGTTCTGCCCCCTGAACATTGCAGTTAGGCCGTCATTGTACATAAGAATTTGTTCTTATTTGACTTGCCTAGTTAAATAAAAAAAGGAGGATACCTAGTCAACTGCACAACCTTCAACTGAAATGTGTCTTCCGCATTTAACCCAACCCCTCTGAATCAGAGAGGTGCGAGGGCCTGCCTTAATCAACATCTTCAGCGCCCGGGGAACAATGGGTTAACTGCCTTGCTCAGGGGCAGAACAACAGATTTTGACCTTGTCAGCTCGGGGATTCGATACAGCAACCTTTCTTATGTGTTATTTCATAGTTTTGTTGTCTTCACTATTATTTTACAACGTAGAAAATAGTTAAAATAAAGAAATCCTGAAATGAGGTGTGTTCAACCTTGTACAAACACACTATATTTATTTATATTGTATGTACTGTGTGTGTGTGTGTGTGTGTGTGTGTGTGTGTGTGTGAACACCTCTTCAAATTACTGGATTCGGCAATTTCAGCAACCCCCGTTGCTGATAGATGTATAAAATGTAGCATACTGTGATGGAATCTCCATAGACAAACATTGGCAGTTGAATGGCCTTACTGAAGAGCTCAGTGACTTTCAACATGGCACCGTCAAAGGATGACACCTTTCCAACAAGTCACTTAGTCAAATATCTGTCCTGGTCAACTGTGTGGTGTTATTGTGGAGTGGAAACTTCTAGCAGCAGCAACGGCTCAGCCACAAAGTGGTAGGCCACACAAGCTCACAAAACGGGACCACTGAATGCTGAAACGCATAGCGCATAAAAATCGTCTGTCCTCGGTTGCAACACCCACTACCGAGTTCCAAACTGCCTCTGGAAGCAACGTCAGCACAGTAACTATTCGTTGGGAGCTTTTTGAAAGGGGTTTCCATGGCCGAGCAGCCGTACACAAGCCTAAGATCACCATGCGCAATGCCAAGCGTTGGCTGGAGCGGTGTAAAGCTCGCCACCATTGGACTCTGGAGCAGTGGAAACACCTTCTCTGGAGTGATGAATCACGCTTCACCATCTGCCAGTTTTGACGGACGAATCTGGATTTGGCGGGTGCCAGGAGAACGCTACCTGTGGCTGAATGGAAGCAAGTCCCCGCAGCAATGTTCCAACATCTAGTGGAAATCCTTCCCAGAGAGTGGAGGCTGTTATAGCAGCAAAGGGGGAACCAACTCCATATTAATGCCCATGATTTTGGATTGAGATGTTTGACAAGCAGGTGTCCATATACTTTTGGTCGTGTGTGTAACCTGGGTGGTTCGAGCCCTGAATGCTGATTGGCTGAAAGCTGTGGTATATCAGACCGTACCACGGGTATGACAAAACAATTTTTACTGCTCTAATTATGTTGGTAACCAGTTTATAATAGCAATAAGGCACCTCGGGTTTGTGGTATATGGCTGCATTGCGTCGTGCCAAATAACAGCCCTTAGCCGTGGTATATTGGCCAAATACCACACCCACTCTGGCCTTGTTGCTTAAATATATTCCGGACTCTGACATTGCTCGTTGTGATATTTCTTTTTTCTTTTTGGATTATGTGCGTATTATATTATATATTATTGCACTGTTGGAGCTAGAAACACAAGCGTTTCGCTGCATCTGTGACCAATAAACATACAGTTTATTTGATTTGAATCATGGAAGATGTCGGCTAATGCCATCTGTCTTCTGAAAGGATAAAGAAATATGCTGGCAGGGTTTCCTTATTTATATGTTCTCTTACCAAAGAGATTTGATCTTTATTTTCATTATAACCATAATGCCCTCGGCTTAGTGTGAGATGAAATGCAAATATAACTTTGCTAGACATTGTCCTTGATAATCTGTTGGTCTTCCAGTTGGAACTGGTTCAAAGTAATGATGCTTATTTTCACCCTAAACGTCCCGTGCCTTTGTCTCCACAGTGCTCTTAAAGACAGCCGCTTTCCTCCCATGACGAGGGACGAGCTGCCACGCCTCTTCTGCTCAGTGTCTCTGCTCACCAACTTCGAGGACGTCGGTGATTACCTTGACTGGGAGGTAAGAGACTGAAACAAGCCAGGTAGCTATTAATTCATCTAATGCAATACTCTTCAGTCATTGATTTTTTTAATTGAAATGAAATGGCCTTGACATATGTGAATCCAGCAGTTTAGATTGCCTGTGCCCTGGAGAGCAGTACACTCCCCACACAGAGCACACTATAAAAGACAATCTCCAGTGTGAAGTTGAGATGAGAATTGGATACGGGAAGGACTCTGCTGCAGTGGCACCTTCATGTCCTGAATGAACTGGACCCCATTGCAGCCTGGAGATTCACACTGCAAGGATGATTTAGGCAGACAATCAGCACACACACACACACACACACACACACACACACACACACACACACACACACACACAATGACTTCGTAGTGAGGACATAAGCAGTCACCTTGTTGACCCAGAGGGGCTATACTGCAGGGAGTGGGCCCCAGGGGGGTAGGGTGGAACAAGGGTTGTGACATGGGTGGGTAAATTGTGTATCACCTACCGGTTTGGATTATAATGGGAACAATCCTCTGAGCTACCTTGACTGGATCGTGGCCCTGCGCCGAGTGTGCTGGTTTACAGGGACACATCCTGTCTCCCTCCATCCATTCACTCTCCTATTACCGTGGTCCTCCAGTCCTTACCCTAAACCTCCAATTCCCTCGCAGCCTCTCATCCCCCCCTTTCACACAATAGAACCCAGTATGTTAGGCTTAGTGCAGCAAGACATATTTAGGCACTCTAGTAGGTTGGACAGTGTGGCCGAAGGCATGTAGTTCGTATAGATTTCTCTCTCTGTTGGTCCTGTCATTAAAGTGATCTCTTCTTCTCTCTCTCTGTCCTTTCTCTGGCCTGTAGGTGGGTGTTCATGGCATTAGGATAGAGTTTTTCAATGAAAAAGGATCAAAGCGCACCGCCACCTATCTACCTGAGGTCGCAAAAGAGCAAGGTAAGTGGAATCCTGTGTCCACCTTTATGATCTCTGAATGACTGGAGGTCTTTGTTGTAGAGCGGAGTGGTATTCAAGGGGGACATAAAGGGGGATATTCAAGAGGAATTAACCTTCTCTGTGCAGGATGGGACCACATTCAGACCATAGATTCCTTACTACGAAAGGGAGGCTACAAAGCTCCCATCACAAATGACTTCAGGAAGACCATTAAGTTGACCAGGTAAGAGGCTGCTCTCCTTTCACACCGGATGCTGTCTGACTTCCACTGCTGGCTTGGGTTTTGCCTTAAGTGTAAATTCTGGAAGTGGAAGTGTTGCTCACTGCTGGGAATATGTGACTGGTGCATAATTACTGTAGGTGACCCTCCCAAAGCCCACCACGGTCCTGTTTGCCACTGTACCTCCAGGGAGATCAGTGACCGATTACTGCTAGATCCATAGCAGGATTAGGAAGTAAAGATTGTAGTGCCGCTGCCAGGTAAGTTGGGGGTAACTATGCCTTCTCTAACTTCCCTCTCCTCCTGCTCAGGTACCGTAGCGAGAAGATGACGAAGAGCTATGCGGAGTACATCGCCCACCGCCAGCACCATCACTATCAGAATGGCATCGGGCATCCTCTACCCCCATACAACCATTATTCCTGACAGCGAGCCGCATGACCAATCACTGAACCTCTCTGCGGACCTTTTCCCAGGAGAGCCCGCCCCCTCCTGGTCTAGCTATCTCTACTACTGTACCATTTTATGATGATAGTTTCCGTTGCCATGTTGACGCTCTCCAAGACGTTGACGTGGCAACGGGTGGCAAAATAAGCATAAATTGATAACGACGAGAAAAAACATTTTTCCCCTTTTTATCCTCCTATTGATTTAGTTTTTGCAGCATATATATTGATATCTATAACCCCTTTCGTTCATATTTTTGACAAGTAAACGAATACTAGATTTTCTTAAACTTTGATTATTTTCAAAGAATCCTAATCAGGTTTTTGATTCTGTGGATGGAAGCAAGTCATATATGGTGGACTAGTCTTGCATAATGGTATATGCTCATATTTTGTATAGGCTTTTCTACAGTGTTCCCTTCTATTAGGAATATGTGTTTTTCTGTTGATTCCTTTCTTAGTAGCCTGATTGACATTGTGTGTATCATGTAGCAAGCCATCAGCAGTTCTGGAAGGTTGCATCATTTCCTCAATTTTGCGATTCCTCTCAAAAAAGTATTGACTGTTAAGGCTGGTTTGGCCTTTTGTAAACCGTTGTAGTGATGTAATTGAGTAGGTGTTGGGACTTGTATACCCAAGATTTTACATTGTGGGGTTGTGATGCCACACAAACAATATTAGCTGGTCTTTATTGCGTTACCCTACAAAACCTGTTTGCTTTTCTGTGTGTGGTTAGCCGTTTGTGAAGTGCACATCTGACAGGACATCTGACTAGATTAAATTAGGAATAGGATCATGTCAAAATATTTCCCACAATGCTTGACAGAGCCGTTCATTTTCACCCGAGTGCTCGTAGTGTTTTTGATAAACACTTCTAGACTTTATTATTTTTTAATTGAACCTTTATTTAACTAGGCAAGTCAGTTAAGAACAAATTCTTATTTACAATGACGGCCTACACGGGCCAATTGTGCGCTGCCCTATGGGGACTCCCAATCATGGCCGGTGGGGATACAGCCTGGATTCGAACCAGGGTGTCTAGTGACGCCTCAAGCACTGAGATGCAGTGGCTTAGACCGCTGCGCCACTCTGAAACTTGAATTGAATTTGTCCGGCTACAGTTGTTATTTTCCCCCTCTCATTAAAACTTGAGAAATGTATGGAGGAAGCCATTTTAACTTCAAATGAGGTTCTTAGTCATTGTGAATCAGGCGAGGAATGAATGTGATCTACAGGGCTGGAGGATGTGGTGTGGTTGGGTTGGAGAGTTGACTGCAGACTACAGATAAATAATGATCCAAGTCATTGACAACTGAGAAAAAGGCCTTCATCCTGTATTTCCATGCCAGTTAGTTTGAGAGGAAAAACCAACGAATGAGACTTGAGTCTAGTGACGGGCACATGCTAAAACTACTAAAAGCCATATTCTCTTTTTAATGCATGCTTTGTAAGAGTGGTCGGCTTTTGCTGTTTGCTTTTCTCCCGTCTAATAAGTAACTTCTCCGCGTTTACTTCCGCTACGAGTCAACTATATTCTGGTGGCTTTGGTCCCAAAAGTTGTTTCCCCTTCGATTGTGCTCTATGCTTGGTCCTGGTTAGGAATCTGGGCCTGTGAGACATTATCTGGCCTTTCTCTAGTTACTCTGTGGACATGGGTTAGCATCAAGGTTTGAACTCCTTTGTCCTGTTTGTGTCCTCCTCACCTCCACTGGTTCGATACCATTTTAACTGAAGCTCGTGGCCACAATGACACTTAATTTTGCTTGATGTAATCAATGTTTACATCCACATATGTTACATGCTCAATGACTGCCCGGTTGCCATAGATGTGCACTTTCATGTGCTCTCGTCAAACGTTAGGAGCTGCTGTGGAGGCTACTGGACTGAGTAGCTAGCTAACGTTAAACCCCTGGCTCTGATCGTCATCGGTTGAGTTGTTCAAGTCACCCCTCCATTAGTTCTTCATTACATGCTGTTGCTGAGGTGCTTGCTGTTTTTAGGACAAGTTACTCCCCATCTCTGTGCCACTAGAGACCATGCATAGGTTGTTGGTCTGTCTTGTCAGCTGGTTTGCAGCAGCTTTTGGCTGAGTTGGTGGGAACCGATGCAGAGGGAACTAGTAAAGGGTGGATCAAGCTGCATTTAATCAAACTCGACATAAAGAGCCAGGGCTTTTAAAGGAGCAGGGAAGACATTTCCCCTCCCCCTCCAAGGATTCTCCATTGTCAGTCACATCCACGTCCAGTGGTTGGTTTGTTTTAACAAGTGTCGTTGAGGGTTATCTCGTGACCTCTGTGTAGTGTACAGGATTTGATTTGTGTTTTTTTGTGGTGACTGACAGTTTTGAGGGGTGCTTGTAAAAAAATAAACATATTTTCGTAACAGCCTTTACCAACTGACAGTAGGGTAAATCATTTCATTTAATTTTTATATGCAAAATGTTAAGGGCTTTTGGCACTCCATCCACAGTAACCCGAAATGACCCAGATTTCAGTTGTGTTGCCTTAACGAATGATTAAATAAATGTGGACCGGTAAAATGGTGTTCCTCTGTCCCGTACTGTACTGTCGTCTAACCCCTGACCTCAACCTACAGGGCAGTGAAGGTGAACCGGATTCACCCTCGGATAGACACATTATCGTAGTGGGAGGCAGATGGGAAACTTTTGTGGTCAGACAGGCTACTTCATTAATATAGCCCAATGTAGAAGTGGTTCAGATGATGTGAAAATAAGCTAATCTCACCTGTTCACTGTGGTTCCCTGCTCAGAGATTGGATGACCTTTCCATCATATCCTCTTGGGGTCAGGGAGCTGATGCCTCAGACCATGCTGCTTAGTAATATTGACAGGACAAATTGGCCTACTTAAAGAGAGATTTTGGCCTTGTAGTTTTTCACAAAAACAGTTTTCAGAGAACCGTGGGAAAAGCTATCCTTGCTGCTGAACAGTCAGGTACCCATTTTCTGGTCCATTAAATACAGCACAACCTGAACTTTTTCTGGTCATGCTGCAAAACCAAGTCCACCGCTGTCTTTTACATGCTTGCCGATTTTATATGTATACACAAATGCAATCCATTCTGTTGCATGTGTGTATGTGTATAAAACATGCAGAATGGTTTAATCCATGACATGCTTGATCTACAGCGTAGAGACTCATATAACTCGTAAAATAAAATATATAAAAAAAATAAAATGGTGCTATTGGACCTCGTGTTGGGGCGGTCACGGGTTTCGTGACTGGTCATGCGGACTCATCGATCATATCCAACTTATTATCCTTGATATATGCAGATCTGTTCAACAGGTGTTTTTTTTCCCTACCAGTGTAAGTCAACACCCTGCAGGTTTGAAAGGACAAGAAGTCCCAACTAACCCCCCCTCCTCGCTTCTCTACCCCCAACTCCCTGCCCCTGCCTCATGGCCTTGGGGTTAAAGGTGAAATCTGTCGTTCAGTAGATGGTGTCATCAGAAGGGAACATTCTCTCCTGCGCTGGGACAGTAAAGAGTTGGAGTGAACAGGGCTGTCACCCCTGATACTCCATCGTAGGCCCTTTCCTTGCCCAGCCCACGACTGGATGTTCCAACAACACTTCATGTTTTACCTCTCTGTGTTAAATCATTTTTACAGCTGTCCTGTACCCTATACTCATCCATGGGGTTGATTAACAGCTTAAAGGAAAGGTTCTGACTGAAGGCTCTTACCAACTCCCTCAAAGGAAGTCCAGCGTTTTAGCCTTCTTCAATATTGCCATGCATGTACAGTAAGTCTCTATAACAGTGGTTTCTTTAAGCTAAAGGCCATGTTGCGACTTGGCTGGACGTGAGGGTGGGTTTAACGGGCAGGTTTAGTGACAGCTGGACGAGTGATTGCTGACGTCATCAGGATGCTCACATAATTAATGTTTGACTGAGACCATTCGTTATCATTAATGTATATCAGGGGAGCCTGGTGGAAGGAGCTATTGGAAGACGGGCTCATTGCAATAAATGTAATGCTGTCAAACATATAGAAACCCCGTTTGACAATGAGCCCGTCCTCCTATAGCTCCTCCCACCAGCCGCCTCTGAAGTATGTTACTTTCACATGGAAATGACTGAAAGTTGTCATTTTTTACCTCAAGTCAAGATTCATGAATACCAGTCAAATGTGATTCTGACTGCTCATTTGCAGCACACCTCTGCCCATTGTTCATACTGACACAACCAGGATAATGTTAAAGACAGAATGTCATTTGGTTCCATACCAGGGTTTAGGGTTTAGTCCCAGCATTCCTTGTATGCATATATCTTTGTTGAATGCTTAAGCTCATATTACCTTTTGTATGTTCGACCGAACCAAAGATGCCTCTGGCCACGTCCACATGCTGCTCTTCAGGCCTGGCTTCCTGTCCTTCCAAAAAACACCCCTGCAAGAGACAAAATGACTTTTCTGTCTGTTTTTCTTTTTTGTACGATTTCTAACTTGTCTTTTGATTTCTTTAGCAACTGCTTATTCAATGAATTTTTGATTCTGTTTGAAGCCTTACCAGGCATCAAGGATAGTGAAATTACCTGGTTGGACAGTTTATTTTGTCACAGATTTTTTCATTATAATTTGTGCAACAAAAAATAAAACCCCATAGCGTGCCTCCTAGATTTATGGGTTTCTATGTGTTTTTTCCTAAAGACCAGCAGTTATACTTCATATATAAAAGATGAGTTTCTCTTTTTTATGCCATTAAAGATGAAAAAGCCTCTTTTCTTTACTCTGGACCCAGTAGCTGCACTGGAATACAATCGCACTGATATACAAATGAATAAAACTTTTATAAGAAAATGTACTTTAAGAAAAAAAACTTTTTTGTACATCAATTATTTTCAAAAAAAAATATTTTGGATCTAGTTTCTAAATTAATTGTGGTTTTCTATGTTCAGAAAATTAGACACCAAGTTGAGACATGTTGCTGTGCAGAGTGACAGTCTCTGCTGTGGTGGCATGACAGGATCTGGGGCTGCCTGGCGTAACCCCTCACACCCACCTTTTATTTCTATTTTTGGTTCACTTTAGTAACTTGAAAATGTTGATGGAATAATATGAACTGGGAAATAAACGACTTACCTTTAGAGCTAGATCCTCCTTCCCCATTGAATTGCTGTTAGTGTGATGAAACGTAATGGGCATTTATGATAGTATGGCATAGAAAAAAATTACCCACCCCCAAAAAGTGTGTGGGGGGAAAAAAATCTTATATATTGATGGGTTATCAGTGGGTATGTGAGCAATGGCTGTGGAGATGTAGTTAAACATTTACCTTAAAATCATTTATCCAATAAAACATTTTAAAACCAAGTGAAAAAAATACAAAATTGTGTGTGCATGTTTTGTGTAATGGGTGTTTTGTTATTACAATCCAACATGGAGTTGGAGCTTGATTGAATGTTATACAATACAAGGATATTTACAGCTTGGATAATACTAGGTCCTTCGTAATGGGAAGAGAATGATATTGTTGGTGGTACACATTGGTAGAGGTGTTCTCCCTTACTATATAAATCCAATTAATTATTTATTAGTTCCTGAGCTATTCACTGAGAAGACCATTTAAGAACAGATATCACATTTATTGTCAATACAGCACATTGCACATCCAACCCGAAAAGTGTACAAAGGTATACCATATCCCTTGTTTTTGTAATGTGTACTGGTAAGGGAACACAAAAATCCCTCATTACAAAATGGGAGCAATCGAAGTGATAGGGAATAGGAAATTGTATTTAAAACCCTATTAAAACAGATACTTCCCTTAAAACTGGGGTTCCCAAAAAACAGGGGTTCCCAATGACTGTCCCAAAGTAGAGCTATGCAGGTAATCAAACAGATACATTAAACAAAAGTATGTGATCGGTTATATAGGATGTCTATATTGGGATAGATATATGGACTGAAATTGGGCTGCCCCTTAAAAATAGCAACACAGAATGTAGTTTGAAGTGTAATGTATAGAACTTTTGATAGAGAATTGACGTTACACATACATTTCATCCGCAACCTTGATATGCCCTATGATCAATAAAGGCTCTCTTCAATCTGTATCACTGAAGTCATATGTAGCGTTTACCGCTAACTCAGGAACATTGCCTTTACATTTCAATCACGCTGTAATGCCGAACTTCCGCAATACGGATTTAATAGAGCCCTAAATCCCTTTAATGAATCATCTCTACCTTTCAGATCCCCCCTCTCGACAGGCACAGGACATCACTCCTCTCACCCTTCTGACAACCGTGCTGTATCCAAATACCTACAGTGCATTCAGAAAGTATCCAGACCCCTTGACTTTTTCCACATTTTGTTACAGCCTTTTTTTTAAAAATTGATTCAATAAAACAAATCCTCAGCAATCTACACAAAATACCCCATAAATACAAAGCAAAAATGTTCGCACATTTAAAATAAAAAAATAACAGCAATAACTTTTACATAAAGAATTGAGAGCCTTTGCTATGAGACTCGAAATTGAGCTCAGCTGCATCCTGTTTCCGTTGATCATCCTTGAGATGTTTCTACAACTTGGGAATCCACCTGTGGTAAATTCAATTGATTAGACATGATTTGGAAAGGCACACACTTGTCTATATAAAAAGGTCCCACATTTGACTGCATGTCAGAGCAAAAACCAAGCCATGAAGTTGAAGGAATTGTCCGTAGAGGTCAGACAGGATTGTGTCGAGGCACAGATCTGGGGAAGGGTACCAAAATATTTCTGCAGCATTGAAGGTCCCCAAGAACACAGTGGCCTCCATCATTCTTAAATGGAAGAGGTTTGGAACCACCAAGACTCTTCCTAGAGCTGGCAACCCAGCCAAATTGAGCAATCGGGGGAGAAGGGCCTTGGTCAGGGAGGTGACCAAGAACCCGATGGTTACTCTGACAGAGCTCCAGAGTTCCTCTGTGGAGATGGGAGAACCTTCCAGAAGGACAACCATCTCTGCAGCACTCCAGCCACTCCTCAGTAAAAGGCACATGACAGCCCGCTTGGAGTTTGCCAAAAGGCACCTAAAGGAGACCATGAGAAACAAGAATCTCTGGTCTGATGAAAACAAGGTTGAACTCTTTGGCCTGAATGCCAAGCGTCACGTCTGGAGGAAACCTGGAACCATCCCTACAGTGACGCATGGTGGTGGCAGCATCATGCTGTGGGGATATTTTTCAGCAGCAGGGACTGGTAGACTAGTCAGGATCGAGGGAAAGATGAATGGAGCAAAGTACAGACAGATCCTTGATGAAAACCTGCTCCAAAGCACTCAGGACCTCAGACTGGGGCGAAGGTTCACCTCCCAACAGGACGACGACCCTAAGCACACACCCAAGACAACACAGGAGTGGCTTCGGGACAAGTCTCAGAATGTCCTTGAGTGGGCCCAGCCAGAGCCCAGATTTGAACCTGATCAAACATCTCTGGACAGACCCAAAAATAGCTCCCCATCCAACCTGACAAGAGCTTGAGAGGATCTGCAGAGAAGAATGGGAGAAACTCCCCAAATACAGGTGTGCCAAGCTTGTAGCGATATACCCATGAAAACTTGAGGCTGTAATTGCTGCCAAAGGTGCTTCAACAAATTACTGAGTAAAGGGTTTGAATGTAAGGGGTCTGAATACTCGCAGAAGGCACTGTAGGCATTTGGATACAGCACAGTTGTTATTTTTGTTTTTATTTAATCATTTTGTAAGAATTTCTAAAAACCTGTTTTTGCTTTGTCATTGTGGGGTATTGTGTGTAGATGTATTAAATAGATTTTTTCATCAATTTTAGAATAAGGCTGTAAGCTAACAAAAATGTGGAAAAAGTCAAGGGGTCTGAATACTTTACAAAGGCACTGTACTTCAAGATACCTTCCTGTAATTTCCCCTCATCCATAATGATCCAACAGGACAGACACTTGTCTGCATTGTCTGTAAAAAGGCCCCTTACATTCTATCTTTCACCTCTGCAGTTTAGTAAAATCAGTGATGGAGAGATGGGACGAAGATGCAGGAGCCCTCTTTCATTTATACCACTTGATCCAGCGAAGACGTGAGGAACAGGTTTCTCCTTGTCAGCAGAGGCTGTGACCACCGATATGACAGAGACAGCTGCATCACAACCGTTACTCTTCTAACAAACAAAATATCACAAAGTGATGGCTTTTACAATGGATTAAACATGTCAAAGATAATGTTATCTTAAATACAAACACAAAATGGCAACTTGACCCATACCTGGGCAAGCACAAATGAAGAGTTTAAAGTGTACAGTAAATGACAATTCAGTGATATGTGGGTTAGCCCCATTTTTCTGAACATAACTACAAAAGGCAACTTTAGAAATAAAAAAAGAGTAACTTTAAGAAACATGAGTAACTCATGTTCAGGAAATCTGACCAAAAGAAAAAGCAAATTTCCCCTGGCCAACCACACACCAATTACTACCAACTCCAGCAGTCTTCCCATCATGTGTGCATGCAAGCCAACCCTAACACAAAAATAACTTTCATTTACCCTGAAATGCCTAATTCTTTACAGTAAAAAAAAAAGGTAAGTGGTACAAGATGCATTAAAAATGTTGATAGAAAATCCCAACATAAGAACAGGCATTGGATTTAAAAAGGCTACGTCCGTGTGAGTCTGTGTCGGTCTGTTCAGTCGACCTTGCTGCGCAGTCTGGCGGTGTCCAGCAGGTACCTGCAGGTAGGGCCGGTGTGGTAAGAGAAGAGGGTCAGAGCCTTCCCATGGACCAGGGTCAGCAGGGTCTGGTGACCCGCAGCCCAAACCCGGTACCAAGGCCCGTAAAATGGGTCAGACACCGCTGGACACAACATGTTATTCAGGTTGACCTCGGTCATCTGGGAAGAGGGAGAGAAAAAGAGAAGTGAGAGACTAGCTAGCAGAAACACAGAGGCCTTGCTTGGTATTTGCTTCATTCGTGACTTCAGTCAGGCTATAAGAGAGCAGTCACCTGTGTCACACAGCTCATTTGTCATGCTAGTGTGTCATGTACAGTGCCTTCAGAAATATTGACATCCCTTGACTTACTCCACTTTGTTGTGTGACAGACGGAATTCAAAACAGATTAAAATAGATTTCTAACCCATCTACACACAATATCCCATAATGTACACAAGTATTCACACCCCTGAGTCAATACATGTTAGAATCACCTTTGGCAGCGATTACAGCTGTGAGTCTTCTGGGTAAGTCTAAGAGCTTTGCTCACCTGGATTGTACAATATTTGCACATTATTTTTTTTAAATTCTTCAAGCTCAAAGTTGGTTGTTGATCATTGCTAGACTGCCATTGTCAAGCCTTGCCATAGATTTTCAAGCCGATTTAAATCAAAACTGTAACTAGGGCACTCAGGAACATTCAATGACGTCTTGGTAAGTAACTCCAGTATATTTGGCCTTGTGTTTTAGGTTATTGTCCTGCTGAAAGGTAAATTTGTCTCCCAGTGTCTGTTTGAAAGCAGACTGAACAAGGTTTTCCTCTAGGATTTTGTATGTGCTTAGCTCTATTCCGTTTATTTTTATCCTAAAAAACTCCCTAGTCCTTGCCAATGACATGCATACCCATAACATGATGCAGCCACCAACATGCCTGAAAATATGAAGAGTGGTACTCAGTGATGTGTCTCCTATCACAGCCATTAAACTGTAACTGTTTTAAAGTCACCGTTGGCCTCATGGTGAAATCCCTGAGTGGTTTCCTTCCTCTCTGGCAACTGAGTTAGGAAGGACGCCTGTATTTTTATAGTGACTGGGTGTATTGATACACCATCCAAAGTGTAATTAATCATTTCACCACGCTCAAATGGATGGATATTCAATGTCTGTTTTGTTTTTGTACCCATCTACCAATAGGTGCCCTTCTTTGCGAGGCATTGGAAAACCTCTCTGGTCTTTGTGGTTGAATCTGTGCTTGAAATGCACTGCTCAACTGAGGGACCTTACAGATAATTGTATGTGTGGGGTAAAGAGATGAGTTAGTCATTCATAAATCATGTTAAACAGTATTATTGCACACAGTAAGTCAATGCAACTTATTATGTGACTTGTTAAGCACATTTTTACTCCTGAACTTATTTAGACTTGCCATAACAACAGGGCTGAATACTTATTGACTCAAGACATTTCAGCTTTTCATTCTTTATTAATTTGTAAATATGTCTAAAAACATAATTCCACTTTCACATTATGGGGTAGTGTGTTTAGGCCAGTGACACAAAAATCTCAATTGAATCCATTTTAAATTCAGGCTGTGTAACATTTTTGGGAGGAAAAGATCTGTGTGAAAATACTTTCTGAAGGCACTGTATCTTTACTCAAGTACATCACGCAAACTCTCTGTCCATCCAGCATCATGTTTATGTTGAATCCTATTAAATAACTGTCATGCACATTCTATGTTTTATCTTACTTTACTGCCTGTGTCCTGTACAATGCTGTATCAATTAGGGATGCACATTTTGGTCAATTCTGCTGCCGACTAACCGACCCTCATTAACTTGTCAACAAATGGTATAAAAATGTCCAAAGAGTAAAATGATGTGACCAACAGAAAAGACTATGAATGTATACAAGGAATAGACAGTTTTCATTAAGAGCTTTAAGCTTTGTTTTGCCTTCAATAGACTGAACTGCTGTTTGTGGTGCACCAGCTGTTTGCGGATCTTGCATGTTAATGGAAACATGCAACAAGAGCAAGCCTATCGTCTTACAGTCAAAAGGCTATATATAGCCTGTTATTGAACATGCAACGGCTGTAACGAAGCAGCTAATAAAACGTACATTTTCAAACATTTATCAAAATGCTATTTGCGGGAAACAGTTCTAAACAGCGCATCTAATTATTATTTTAAAAAATATAGTTCATTTAACTAATGCGAGTGGTTCCCCATATGTGACAGATATCGTCTAGAAACTTAGAAAATAAATAACTAGGATGGTAATATGACTAGGACTGTTCCTTTCGCTTCAGGACAACGGAAGAAAGTTGATATGAAAACCAATAGAACAGGAGAGAAAAGCTGGTTAAATGGCATAAGGAAGTCTTTATAAAAGAATTGCTCCAAATTTCTATGGTTGGATTTTGGCTAGACTACTTTGAAGCAAGGTAAGACATTCCTCATTATTTGAAGTAAATTAAAACGTTCAGGTTCCAAACAATTAGACTGCCTGAAGCTCCCATTGTAAAGTGGTGGGTGACGCGCTGACAGCCTGCCTACCGTCGACTACAGCCTATGCACTCCAATGGAGAATGGGAGGCGCGCTTTAATTACGAGTTGAGATTGAGAAATAGTAGCTCTTAAAATCGTGACCATCAAAATAGTTAACATGCGATTGCATTTAGAATTGTTATGTGCAGAGGTCTGTGGTACTTCAGTACTTCAGACAAGTGATGGGCCATTCCAATCCTCAAACTAAACTCTGTATGCTGTGCGCATGTGATAAGATACATGACGACTAACGACAATACACACGCGTTAATTTAAATTCCACTAAATTATGCAAATTTCCCTATAGAGGTATGCACGACCAGTCAAATGTACTTTCGGCGGCTAAACATTTAATGGTTAACCTCCCTAGCATCAATATATGATCTATGTCTGTAGGGTACAATCTTGTCAACATCCTGTATTTCTGTGTCATGTGCCTCATGTTACTGGCCTCTCCTTTAAGAGCGAGGGGAGCCGTTTCACCGAGTGTCCAGTAGAGGGCTTCCTCAATTAGTCTCTTACCAGGCCCAGGCCCTGCAGGAACAGGAAGTGATAGAGGAACAAGATGCCAGTGGAGAGGATAGCCCACCACATGTCCCCTAAGGGCTCCGGCTTGTACACACCTGCAGTGGGAGAGAATAGACAATGTATGAACATTATACAAAAAACACAGAGCTGAAGATCCAGTTATGGATTGCTTTCAGTTAATTGGCTGAGAGATTAAATCCCCATTGGCATTCTTACTCCCCCTTCAAAGAATGCAGCTGGTAGTGGATCTTTTTCTTCCAGAGACCATGCTTTCCCACTTTGTTCAAAACCAGTGCTGACTAGGGATGGTGGTGTCTAGCTTGTTTGCTGTTTCACAAGCATAATCACATGGAGCCTTTGCATTCATGAGGCCCTTCCTACCCCTAGATCCCCATGTACCCCTCCTCCTCTCTCTGGGCCTGTGGGTGTCTCTCCAACAGAGGATTGATTGAAAACAGGTCCATGTGTTGAGGCATTTTTCCACCCGTGCTCTAGTCGAGACAGAGTCAATTAAGTCCGGGCCAGAGAGAGACAGCCCAGCAGCACAGAGCCAGGAACAGAGTGGAGGGGTGGAGAGGGGAGGGGGAGCTGAGGGAACAAGCCCTCCATTCATTGTTCCCTCGCTTGCTCTCAACCCAAAGCCCAGTGGACTAGATAGCACTCTGCCATCACAATGCACAGAGAGCCAGTACAGACACCCAGATACACAGAGATTCCTTATCACAGAGTCATCATGAGCTTGGCTAGGATTCTGAGCTCTCTCTTTGTCTCACTGCCATTTCACATCAGCCATTGGAGCAGAATGCATAGACATGGAGTTCCCCTCCCCGCCTTTGGGACTCGGGGCAGAGTGACTCACAAATTCCACTGTATAATTGACAGAGCAGTATCCTATCAAATACAGATGTTGCCACTAGGCAACATGAAGTCATAGCCTACTGTGAACTCCTCTACAGTACAGATATGGGCTTGGTTGTACTGTAGTTGTGTTGTTTAGCTCACCTCCTCCCAGCTCTTTGGAAAGCAACTTTTCATTTATACATCTAGTACACAGTGAAACTGCTATGACAGCCCACCCCTATTGTTTAGGGATATGAATCCTTCCTTATGTTCAAAGATATGTTACACGTGTATGATACGGACTTGGTTGTTCCAAATTTGTATGAATCTGTTAGGCGCCAGGGTGTGAATCTGTTAGGCGCCAGGGTGTGAATCTGTTAGGCGCCAGGGTGTGAATCTGTTAGGAGCCAGGGTGTGAATCTGTTAGGAGCCAGGTGGTGAATCTGTTAGGAGCCAGGGTGTGAATCTGTTAGGAGCCAGGCTGTGAATCTGTTAGGAGCCAGGCTGTGAATCTGTTAGGATCCAGGGTGTGAATCTGTTAGGATCCAGGGTGTTCGTGATCTTGTCCATCTTCTTTCAAGCGGTCATAGCAGTTACATTTGAAGCAGTTTAGCTTCTTAACTGTATTGGAGAGAAATAGTAAATCACAGATCGAGAGCTCATTCAATTCTCTTTGTTCAAATTGTAGTCCAGGCTTTCGTCGTCAGTTGGGGAGCTAATTTGAACATAGGCCACCATAGTCTTTTCTTCTGAATTGTTGTTAGGTAAATGATTGCTCTTTTTCATAACCATATATGTTCTGCTTTGATGTTAAACATCTTTAAAAAAAAATGATGGCATGTCAACACTGGTGTCGAGGCCATGCACAGAACAGCTAGCTGGCAGGCATATTCACTGTCATTTCAACCTCTCTTTGTTCCAGTCTAACCCCACATTTTTTAAGATTACCACCATCATTCCTGTTCCCAAGAACTTTAAGGCTTCGTGCCACAATGACTACTGCCCTGTAGCACTCACATCTGTAATCATGAAGTGCTTTGAGAGGCTGGTTATGTCACACAACTCCATCATCCTAGACCCACTCCAGGGAGTAGTGCGTACGCCCCAGTACATCACTTGGGCCAGGCTTCCTGCCAGCCAGGATCTCTATACCAGGCGGTGTCAGAGGAAGGCCCTAAAAATTGTCAAAAGACTTCAGCCACCCTAGTCATAGACTGTTCTCTCTCCTACCGTATGGCAAGCGTTAGCGGAGCGCCAAGTCTAGGTCCAAAAGGCTTCTTAACAGCTTCTACCCCCAAGCCATAAGACTACTGAACAGCTAATCAAATGGCTACCCAGACTATTTGCATTGCCCCCCCTTCTTTTATGCTGCTGCTACTCTGTTTATTATCCATGCATAGTCACTTTACCTACATGTACATATTACCTCAATTACCTCGACTAACCGGTGCCCCCGTGCAATGACTCTACTGGTACCACCTGTATATAGCCGCGTTACTGTTATTTTACTGCTGCTCTTTAATTATTTGTTACTTTTATTTATCTATTTTTTACTTAACACTTATTTTTCTTAAAACTGCATTGTTGGTTAAGGGCTTGTAAGTAAGCATTTCACTGTAAGGTATACACCTGTTGTATTTGGCGCATGTGACAAATACAATTTGATTTGAATTTGCATACCGCCCAAACAGATCCAATTGCACTTCCACGGCACTCACCCACATAGATAAGAAGAAAACCTATGAGAGAATGCTGTTCATTGACTACAGCTTAGCGTTCAACACCATTGTCCCCTCCAAGCTCATCAAGCTTAAGACCCTGGGACAAAACACCTCCCTCTGCAACTGGATCCTGGACTTCCTGCCGGGCCGACACCAGGTGGTGAAGGTAGGCAACAAAACCTCCGCCACGCTGATCCTCAACACGTGGGGCCTCACAGGGGTGTGTGCTTAGTCCCCTCCTGTACTCCCCATTCACCCACGATTGTGTGGCCATACGACTCCAACATCAAGTTTGCTGGCTACACAACGGTGGTAGGCCTGATCGCCAGCGACGATGACACAGCCTACAGGGAGGGAGGTCAGTGACCTGCCAGTGTGGTGTTGTAACAACAACCTCTCCGTCAGTAAGACCGAGGAGCTGACACGCGCGTGAGGAAGGCAGGTTCAACAGGTTTGGCATGGGCCCTCAAATCCTCAAAAAGTTCTACAGCTGTACCACTGAGAGCATCTTGACTGGCTGCATCACTGCTTGGTATGGCAATATCACCGCCCTCGATTACATGGTGCTACAGAGGGTGGTGCGGTCAGTCCAGTACATCACTGGGACCGAGCTCCCTGCCATCCAGGACCTCTATATCAGGCGGTGTGAAAGGAAGGCCGGGAAAATCTCCAGCCAGACTCCAGCCACCCAAGCCATAGACTGTCCTCTCTGCTTCAGCACAGCAAACGATACCGATATATCAAGTCTGGCACTAACAGGCTCCTCAACAGCTTCTATCCCCAAGCCATAAGACTGCTAAATGGCTAACTAAACAGCTACACAGACTAAGTTGACCCTTGTATTTACTCACAGGGCCCTACACACGTACGCAACTGACACACACACACACACACACACACTCACTCCACCATTGGTCACACACACACACTCACCATATCTACCTCTATCATTCCAGTATCCCTGCACATTGTATCTATGGTACTGGAACTGACCCTGTATAAAGTATGCTTACTTACTTTCTCGTCTTCTTATTTTTATGTGTGTTTTTGTTCTACCTTGTTAATTTATAGTATTACATTGTTATTGATTACCGCATTGTTGGGTTTATAGGTTGCAAGAAAGGCATTTCAATGTACTTATGCGTGTGACCATAAAACTTGAAACTGGTTGCAAGAATGGCATCTCTACACTAGATGGCAGTCTGTCAGTTTTCCCCAGGTCTCCACCTCGGTCAGTGCAACAATCTCACAACTGGGAGAAGGGTTTCGATTGGTTGAGTTACGGTAGCAGTGATGAATAACTCGAGATGGTTTCATTTGTAGGGAAGCACCCATGGAATGGAGACAACAGAGCACAGAATTCCAGAAGTGTAAAAGAAGATGGAACGTACCTCCTTTCCTGAAGAGGTATACCGGCACCAGGTAGAGCATGGAATGCTGAATGTAGTAGACCTCCTTCTCAAACGGAAGCTGAACACAGACAAACAGAACAGATCGGTGTTCAGCATCTACATGAACATCATCAGCTTCATTTCAGCATATACACATACATGAGTGTTTTCCTTACTACATTGAACGTTAAACATTGTCCTGCTCCTGCAATTGACATTGTTTGGCTATGGAAATGTTTGAAAGCACAATTGGATCAAAACATGGCTGGCGTTTAGTCTGTGAATAAAAGTGGCGTTCTGGTTTCAGTTAGGCTAATTTCCATTAAAAACAAGAGAACCATTCCCATAGGCATCAGAGTGTAACAGCTCTGTAAAATGGCCAGCTAGCCTTAACAGTAAAAAGATGTGAGTAAGATTGTGGCTGGAGAGGAAATGAGGTGTCTGTGTAAAGCACAGAAAACCCACAGGCTATACACCTTCTAGACCAGGGGTAATAATCCATGCTGCTGCAGGGCTGCATAGTCTTACAGTTAATCACATAACAAAGCTATTCTTTACACTAAACACAATCCATTCCTGTCCATATGGTGACTTCTCTTAATGCATTACATCTAGGAGGAAATAAAGAAAACACTACGACCATAGATCAGCGGTATTTAAAGTCGTGGAAACTTTACTATTATTATTTTTTTTTTTAAACAAATAATTAAAAAGCACAGATTATTGTATGGGACAATACAAAGGTTTTTGAGAAAGATTTTTTTTTCTTATAACTGAGTACACATATTTATTGGTTTCTTTTCATTTTGATAACAGATTCAAATGTAATGAATTGAAGGTTATTTGTTGATGTAAAAATCAAAAATTTGTCATTAGATTTGGGGTGGGGTCAGGAGGAATTCTTGTGGGGGAAAAAAAATGGGGTCCCGCTAAAAGAAAGTTAGAATACCACTGCCTTAGGTGATCGGTTATGACCTTATCGATGTCTGTCGCGTAGACAGAGAACTCTCCTCCAGCCTGCAGACAGACGGGTGTGTGTGTGTGGAGCCTCAGTGTTGGTCAGGGGTTCCTGAGAGTTGCAGGTCACGTGCTGCGGTTACTGGGCCAACACAAACCCTGCCTGCCTGCCAGACAGCAATAAAAGGAGGTAGGAATTGGTGGCCACAGACCAAGAGCAGGCTAAGGGAACTCAAGTGTACTGAACAAGGCCAAAGTCACATAATAAGGCCTTAGTTACGCAAGTAGTCTTTGTCTTTACTGTTCAATTCCCCCTCCTATACATGAATTACAGTTGACAGCATGGCTGGAATCCTTGACTTGAGACATTTGAAGGGTGCATTTACTTTCTAATAAGACAAATATTCTGAATGAACTAAAACAATTCAAAATGCTTATTGCATATGAGAATGACAAAAAACAAAACAAAAAAAATCGGTCCAAACTGGACGCCACAGATTAACAACCTTCAGGAAATAAAACTAAATTTCATTCGAGTATTGTGAACTGAACTAGCAGAATGTGTTGTACGATCTGGTTATTTACCACCATGTTCGCTTTGGTTAACTATTAATAACTTAGTTAGAAATAAAGTATACAGTGCCTTCAGAAAGTATTCACACCACTTGACTTTTTCCACATTTTGTTGTGTTACGGAATGAATTTAAAATTGGCCTACACACACGCATACAACCCCGTAATATCAAAGTGAATTATGTTTTTAGAAACTTTTACAAATGTATTAAAAATGAAATGCTGAAATGTCGAGTCAGTAAGTAATCAACCCTGTCGTTATGGCATGCCTAAATAAATTCAGGAGTACAAATTTACTTAACAAGTCACTTAATAAGTAGTGTTGAAGACCCTCCCACTGTCTGCCGAATTCTCTCTTTGCTCTTGTTTTCCTTATTAGGAGGTCGGTGGGCGGAGCCGGGAGGGTCATCAGCGAAATGGGACACACCTGGGCTCGGGTGTGTCCTGGTGATAAATACACCTTTCCCTCATTCATTGAGGAGACTCACTCCACGCAGACATACAGTTGGATTTTGGTTATGGCAGTTTTGTAGCTGTTTGTGTGTTTGCTTTGGCACCTCTCAACACCCCTCATTATCACATTTATGCACGCAACCACTGACTTACACTACTGACTACACACCCCATTGTTACTTGTTAATAGTTAACTTTAAATTAATAAACATTTGTTATTTGTTTATCTCCACGTTGTCTCCTTTTTGTTACGGGCTACAAGCCGGTTTGTGACAGTAGCATGGACTCACTGTGTGCAATAGTGTTTAACACATTTTTATTAACTACCTATTCTCTGTACCCCACACATAAAGAAAATTGTAAGGTCCCTTAGTCGAGCAGTGAATTTCAAACAGATTCAACCACAAAGACCAGGGAGGTTTTCAATGCCTCGCAAAGAAGGGCACCTATTGGAAGATGGGTATACATTTTTTTTTTTTAAAGCAGACATTGAATATCCCTTTCATCATAGTGAAGTTAATAAATATACTTTGGATTACCCAGTCACTACAAAGATACAGGAGTCCTTCCTAACTCAGTTGCTGGAGAGGAAGGAAACCGCTCAGGGATTTCACCATGAGGCCAATGGTGACTTTAAAACAGTTACAGTTTAATGGCTGTGACAGGAAGAAACAGGATGGATCAACATTGTAGTTACTCCACAATACTAACCTAAACAACAGAGTAAAAAGGAAGCCTGCACAGAATAAAAAAATATTCCAAAACATGCATCCTGTTTGCAATAAGGCTCTATACGGCTCCTGAGTGGCGCAATGGTCTAAGGCGCTGCATCTCAGTGCTTGAGGCGTCACTACAGACTCTGGTTTGATTCCAGGCTGTATCACAACTGGCCGTGATTGGAATTCCCATAGGGCGGCGCCCAACCTCGTTAGGGTTTGGCCGGGGTAGGCCGTCATTGTAAATAAGAATTTGTTCTTAACGGAGTTGCCTAGTTACATTTTTTTTATTTAAGTAAAATTGCTAAACATTTGGCAAAGAAATTAACTTTATGTCATGAATACAAAGTGTTACGTTTGGGGCAAATCCAACAACATCACTGAGTACCACGCTTCATATTTTCAAGCATGGTGGAGGCTGCATCATGTTATGGGTATGCTCGTCATCGGCAAGGACTAGGGAATTTTTTTATGATAAAAAGAAATGGAATAGAGCTAAGCACATACAAAATCCTAGAGGAAAACCTGGTTCAGTCTGCTTTTCAACAGATACTGGGAGACAAATCAACTTTCAGCAGGTCAATAACCTAAAACACAAGCCCAAATATACACTGGAGTTACTTACCAAGAAGACATTGAATGTTCCAGAGTGGCCTAGTTACAGTTTTGACTCAAAACCAATGGCAAGACTTGAAAATGGTTGTCTAGCAACGCTCAACAACCAACTTGACAGAGCTTGAAGAATTTTCAATAGAATGTGCAAATATAGTACAACCCAGGTGTGCAAAGCTCTTAACTTCTTTGGGATAGGGGGCAGTATTTTCACGGCCGGATAAAAAACGTACCCGATTTAATCTGGTTACTACTCCTGCCCAGAAACTAGAATATGCATATAATTAGTAGATTTGGATAGAAAACACTCTAAAGTTTCTAAAACGGTTTGAATGGTGTCTGAGTATAACAGGCCAAAAACTGAGAAGATTCCATGCAGGAATGCCCTGTCTGACAATTTGTTGTCCTTCTGTTACATCTCTATCGAAATTACAGCATCTGTGCTGTAACGTGACACTTTCTAAGGCTTCCATTGGCTCTCTAAAGCCGCCAGAAAGTGGAACGGGGTGTCTGCTGTCTCTGGGCAAAGTATAGGAGCAGAGTTTGTAAGTGGTCAGCCTGGGTCCAGTGATGCGCGGTCACGAGATGCGCGGTCAGCCTGGGGCCAGTGATGCGCGGTCACGAGAACTCGCCATGTTTTTCCTTTCTCTCTTTGAATGAATACAACATTGCCCGGTTGGAATATTATCGCTATTTTACAAGAAAAATAGCATAAAAATGTATTTTAAACAGCGTTTGACATGCTTCTAAGTACGGTAATGGAATATTTTGAAATTTTGTCATGAAATGCGCTCGCGCGTTACCCTTCGGATAGTGACCTGAACACACAAAGAAAACGGAGGATATTTGAACATAACTATGGATTATTTGGAACCAAAACAACATTTGTTGTTGAAGTAGAAGTCCTGGGAGTGCATTCTGACGAAGAACAACAAAGGTAATCCAATTTTTCTAATAGTAATTTCTGAGTTTAGGTGACCCCGAAGTAGGCGGATGTCAAAATTGCTAGCCGTGATGGCCGAGCTATGTACTCAAAATATTGCAAAATGTGCTTTAGCCGAAAAGCTATTTTAAAAATCGGACATAGCGATTGCATAAAGGAGTTCTGGATCTATAATTCTTAAAATAATTATGTATTTTGTCAACGTTTATCATGAGTAATTTAGTAAATTCACCGGAAGTTTGCGGTGGGTATGCTAGTTCTGAACATCACATGCTAATGTAAAAAGCTGTTTTTGATATAAAATATGAACTTGATTGGACAAAACATGCATGTATTGTATAACATAATGTCCTAGGAGTGTCATCTGATGAAGATCATCAAAGGTTAGTGCTGCATTTAGCTGTGGTTTGGGTTTATGTGACATATATGCTTGCTTGGAAAATGGCTGTGTGATTATTTGTGTCTATGTACTCTCCTAACATAATCTAATGTTTTGCTTTCGCTGTAAAGCCTTTTTGAAATCGGACAATGTGGTTAGATTAACTAGAGTCTTATCTTTAAAATGGTGTAAAATAGTTGATTTGAGAAAATTGAATTGTGGTATATTAGTTGGTTTTGTATTTCGCGCCGTGCGATGCCATTGGCTGTTGGCTAGGTGTTCCGCAGGCGCTAGCGGAACGTCTGTCCTCAACAGGTTTAAGAGACTTACCCAGAAAGACTCACAGCTGTAATCAAATGTATTTATAAAGCCTTTCTTACATCAGCTGATGTCACAAAGTGCTGTACAGAAACCCAGTCTAAAACCCCAAACAGCAAGCAATGCAGGCGTAGAAGCACAGTGGCTAGGAAAAACTCCCTAGAAAGGCTGGAACCTAGGAAGAAACCAACAGAGGAACAACCATATGAGGGGTGGCCAGTCCTCTTCTGGCTGTGCCGGGTGGAAATTATAACAGAACATGGCCAAGATGTTCAAATGTTCATAGATGACCAGCAGGGTCAAATAATAATAATAATCACTGCCAAGGTGATTCTAATTCTAACATGTATTGGCTCAGGAATGTGAACAGTGGTGTAAAGTACTTAAGTAAAAATACTTTAAAGTACTACTTAAGTCGTTTTTTGGGGGGTATCTGTACTTTACTATTTGACAAATTTTACTTCACTACATTCCTAAAGAAAATAATGTACTTTTTATTCCGGACATTTTGCCTGACACCCAAAAGTACTCGCTACATTTTGAATGCTTAGCAGGACAGGAAAATGTGGTCTAATTCACACACTTATAAGGAGAGCATCCCTGGTTATCTCTACTGTCTCTGATCTGGCACTCTCACTAAACACATGCTTCATTTGTAAATAATGTCTGAATGTTGGAGTGTGCCCCTGGCCATCTGTAAATAAAAACAAACCTAGAAAATGGTGCCGTCTGGTTTGCTTAATATAAGAAATTTGAAATGATTTATACTTGTACTTTTAATACTTAACTATATTTTGCCGATTACATTTATTTTTGATACTTAAGTATATTTTAAACCTAATACTTTTACTCAAGTAGTATTTTACTTGAGTAAAAGTATTACTGAGTAAAAGTATTACTCACGATCCAACTCTTTGTCCTGAATGCCAAGCGTCAAGCGTCAGGTCTGCAGTAAACCTGGCACCATCCCTATGGTGAAGCATGGTGGTGGCAGCATCATGCTGTGGGGATGTTTTTCAACGACAGGGACTGAGAAACTAGTCAGGATTGAGGGAAAGATGAACGGAGCAAAGTACAGAGAGATCCTTGATGACCTGCTCCAGAGCACTCAGGACCTCAGACTGGGGCGAAGGTTTACCTTCCAAAAGGACAACAACCCTAAACTCACAGCCAAGACGGTGAAGACCAAGACAACGCACAAGTAGCTTTGGGACAAGTCTCAATGTTCTTGAGTGGCCCAACCAGAGCCCGGACTCGAACATCTCCGGAGAGACCTGAAAATAGATGACCAGCGACACTCCCCATCCAACCTGACAGAGCTTGAGAGGATCTGCAGAGAAGAATGGGAGAAACTCCCAAAATACAGATGTGCCCAGTTTGTAGAATCATACCAAAGAAGACGTAAGGCTGTAATCGCTGGAAAAGGTGTTTCAACAAAGCACTGAGTAAAGGGTCGGAATACTTATGTAAATGTGATATTTCAGTTTTTGCTTTGTCATTATGGGGTATTGTGTGTAGATTGATGAGAAAAAAAACAATTTCATCCATTTTAGAATAAGGCTGTAACGTCACAAAATGTGGCAAAAGTAAAGGGGTCTGAATACTTTCTGAAGGCACTGTAACTCCTTATGGACACGATGACTGATGACACTAAAACAAACCCCAGAACGTCTAGATATGATGTGTGAGTGAGCCCATGCCCCATGGGGAGGAGAGAGAGACCATGGGTGTTTCTCAATATGCATACTACAGTGCTCCACACTCATGCGCCGAGGGCATTCTCCGAGGACGTTCTTGTGAGGATGAGAGTGTGGAGAAAGCATCAAACATTTCATTTGAGAAGCATGCCCACTCCTCCTACTGTATTACCTCACGCTGCACCTCCCATTCACTCTACCTTCTTCCAGCCAGGACAATGGCAATAGAGACGAACCAAGATATACACAGAGCAAAAGTTATTTCAGAATTATCAGCTAGCCTTTGCCTTGATGACAGCTTTGCACACTTTTGGCATTCTCTCAACCAGCTTCACCTGGAATGCTTTTCCAACAGTCTTGAAGGAGTTCCCACATAAGCTGAGCGCTTGTTGGCTGCTTTTCCTTCCCTCTGCGGTCCAACTCATCCATCTCAATTGGGTTGAGGTCGGGTGATTGTGGAGGCCAGGTCATCTGATGCAGCACTCCATCACTCTCCTTGGTAAAATAGCCCTTACACAGCCTGGAGGTGTGTTGGGTCATTGTCCTGTTGAAAAACAAATGATAGTGGGACTAAGCACAAACCAGATGGGATGGCGTATCACTGCAGAATGCTGTGGTAGCCATGCTGGTTAAGTGTGCCTTGAATTCTAAATAAATCACTGACAGTGTCACCATCAAAGCACCCCCACACATCCTCCTCCATGCTTCGCGGTGGGAACCGCACATGCAGAGATCATCCGTTCACCTACTCTGCGTCTCACAAAGACACAGCAGTTTGAACGAAAAATCACAAGTTTGGATTCATCAGACCAAAAGACATATTTCCACCTGTCTAATGTCCATTGCTTGTGTTCCTTGGCCCAAGCAAGTCTCTTCTTCTTATTGGTGTCCTTTAGTAGTGGTTTCTTTGCAGCAATTCGACCATGAACGCCTGATTCACGCAATCTCCTCTGAACAGTTGATGTTGAGATGGGTCTGTTATTTGAACTCTGTGAAGCATTTATTTGAACTGCAATCTGAGGTGCGGTTAACTCTAATGAACTCATCCTCTGCAGCAGAGATAACTTGAGGTTTTCCATTCCGGTGGCTGTCCTATGAGAGCCAGTTTCATCATAGCACATGATGGTTTTTGCAACTGCACTTGAAACTTTAAAAGTTCTTGAAATATTCTGGTTTGCCTGACCAGGTCTTAAAGTAATGATGGACTGTCGTTTCTCTTTGCTTATTTGAGCTGCTAAGGAAAGAAATTCAACAAATTTACATTTAACAAGACAGACCTGTTAACTGAAATGCATTCCAGGTGACTACCTCATTTAGCTGGTTGAGAGAATGCCAAGAGTGTGGAAAGCTGTCATCAAAGCAAAGGGTGGCTACTTTGAAGAATCTCAAATATAAAATATATTGTGATTTGTTTAACACTTTTTTGGTTACCACATGATTCAATGTGTGTTATTTCATAGTTTTGATGTCTTCACTATTATTCTACAATGTAGAAAATAGTAAAAATAAAGAAAAACACTGGAATGAGTAGGTATCCAAACTTTTGACTGTTACTGTATTTCTCTGCACACTTTCCGTTGAAGCTTGCAGCAATGTATGTACATATATGTACAAACGGAATACGCATTTGAGAAGAGCCCTCTGTGCGCCGTTTTGTACGGTAGTATGTATTTTGAGAAACACCCAGTGTGTACCTCACTGTGACGACACTCCCACTCTGTCTGCCGTATTCTGTCTCTTTGCTCGTTTTCCTTAATAGGATGTCGGTGGGCGGAGCCGGGACTGTCGTCAGCGAAATGGGACACACCTGGGCTTGGGTGTGTCCCGGGATAAATACACCACTTCCCCATTCATTGGGGGGACTCTCTCCATGCAGACAGTGATAGATTTTGGTTGTGTCATTTTTGTGGCCATTTGTTTGTTTTGGCACCTTTCAACACCCCTCATTATCACATTTATGCACGCATCCACTCACTGACCACACAAACACACACACACACACACACACACACACACACACACACACCATTGTTAATTGTATTTAGTTTACTTCTGTTAATAAATATATTATGTTATTCCTTATCTCCACGTTGTCTCCCTTTTTGTTACGAACTTCGAGCCGGTTCGTTACACACCAAAATAGGACAGGAACCAAGCGACTGAGTAATGAATCTGAGACACTTCCATAACCATCTGACCTGATGGTATTCTAAATAAATAGCATTATGTACAAGTTCACTTCCAATCAAATCCTCAAACCTACAGGAACTGATCACAACACATCTAAAAACAAATGGTAATAATACAGATTAGGCAGAATTCTTGAGGAAGACAAAATAAACCTTGCATACTGTGTTGTGAGAGCCTGTTCGGGGGCTGGGGCAGCCAACACCATTGAATTTAGTCTTGTGCAAGAGAAACCAAAGCCCTTTTGAGTCGTCAATGGATGTAACAAAATGTAACAAAATGGGTCTATTAAGGGAACTAGAACTAATAAAATGCGGGCTTGGTTTCCATTGCTGATATGTGAGTAGTAGCAAAAGAGACACTATTCCAGAGCAGGGGGCAGAGCTCCTCTGAAGGGAAAGTGAAATGTAGAAAAGCCTGAGGACAGAGCGAAGAGGAAGTGGGGGTTGAGGCAGTTTTACAGCTATTCAGTCAGCAGTAGCCAAGTACAGATACTGTAGGGCTCTGCTTTCACTTTGTCACATTCAATCACAGAGTCCTGAAGGCTCATAAAAATGATCTACGTCACCATGGTTACATTGGGTTGAGACAAGTTGATATTTGCTGAGATGCTTTACAGGGTCTGCAATTGTCAACTAGACAGTTACTTTTGGTTGTCCTCTGGACAAAGGACAGTTGTTAAATTCCTATCCCACAAGTCAAGAAGATCCAGCATATTTTTTGTCCTTAAAATGCTTCTTTCAAATAAATATGGCGCTTTAATCATAAGCAATGCAAGATGTGTTTTTCTGTGTATGTATGCATGCACGCACACAGTACAAAAAGAAACGCAACATTTCAAAGATTTTACTGAGTTACAGTTCATATAAGAAAATCAGTCAATTTAAATATATGAATTCGGCCCTAATCTATGAATTTCACATGAGTGGGAATACAGATATGCATCTGTTGGTCACAGATCTCGTCATGGTATCTCTGTGCATTCAAATTGCCATCGATAAAATGCAATTGTGTTCGTTGACAGTAGCTTATGCCTGCCCACACCATAAGTACTTTACACGACTGCGGTGGGGTTAAGTAAAAATACTTGAAAGTAGTAAACTGGTGAGGGCCCAAAAAAGATGCCCCTTTTTTTTGCACTGAAACATGCAAAAGAAATCCCTGCTAGGGGGAAATGCAGGTTTTAACTAATTAAACAACAAACAATATGATCTACATGACCAGTCTCTGTGTGTAAAATAAGTGATTAATGTGAACCTAACTCACAGCTAAAAAATGTAAAGAAAGCAATTCAATGTTAATTGTTGCCTAGACTTTACTGCAAATGACACTGAAGTCTTGAGAGAAAACACACTAATATTGCAGTTAGCCATGACAGCCTTTATAATAGAACGCTTGTGACCACACATCTAAATATTGCACTAGAGAAAAAAACATCTTAAAGTAGAAATAGAATGAAACAAACAGGCATTCTATTTTTGCTCTATTAGTGACCACCATAGTAGACATCGATCAAGTGCACAAGGCTACATGTGTGCAAAAATAACATTCACTGAGTAAAACATTTAATATTCCCCCCACACAAGTGTTACTGTCAAGTTCAACACAACAAAAGCAATATATTTGGGCTACACTGCATATTATTACATTGTACACTTTCTGCCTGTGGACATCTGTTCTACAATGTGCCAGCAAAGCATGATACCCTTTGTCAGCATAACTGGTCTCTTTCAGGCAGAGAGTACACCTGGCATACCCATTTTTATCCACTGTAATGAAGAAGTGAGAGGGAAAGTGTGTGGTGTTCCTTTCACCTCTATAGTGGCATCCAGCTTAAGTCAGGCCCAGCTCCAGCTACACTTGTTTAACAAGCAACGCCTCAATTCACCTAATTAATACTATAGCGAATTGGTTAAGTTACTAATGTTAACTCATCTGATGTTGTAACGTTAGCTAGCTAACTTTAGCTGTCTGACTTTATTAGCCAACTAATTTTCACACCATAAACTCAATTATTTGCGCAACATTTCTCTGGCTAGCTAACGGTGAATTCGATCCAGCTAGCAAGATACTGAACAATGCTAACAATACTTGTTCCACCACACCTTCTCCCTCACCTCAAACTTTCCAAATGCCAGTTGTTTTTTCAGTTCCTGCTCATGAAGTACACTTCATCACCTTCTCACCCCCGTCTACGTGGTCAGGCTTCTCACCTACCTCTGCGCTATCGTTCAGGGGACACTCTGTTATAAGTTAATTGGCAAACTGCCTTTCCACTCGGCACTGTCTTTCCAGAGCGCGCGCTGATGGTGTAACTAGCAAATTGGTTGTCTTCTCTCTTTTCAGTCATGTGCTGCATTCTGTTGTTGTGTGAACGATTGGGTTTGAGCCTCGGACACAGACAGTATTGCTCCAAAACGCGTATCACTTGTTCGCATACAGCCAGTAGTCATCCATTGGAGCGTGCCCCTGGCTATCCGTAAAAAAAAGGTGCCGTCTGGTTTGCTGAATATAAGGAACTTGAAATGATTTATACTTTTACCTTTTGATACTTAAGTATATTTTAGCAATTACATTTACTTTTGATACTTAAGTATATTTAAAACCAAATACTTTTACTCAAGTAGTATTTTACTGGGTGACTATCACTTTTACTTGAGTCATTTTCTATTAAGGTATCTTTACTTTTACTCAAGTATGACAATTGGGTACTTTTTCCACCACTGCCCCACCGGCACAATGTCACTGACATCAGCAAACCGCTCGCCCATACAACAACATCCACGTGGTCTGCGGTTGTGAGGCCGGTTGGAAGTACTGCTAAATTCTTTAAAACCATGTTGGAGACAGCTTATGGTAGAGAAATGAACATTCAATTATCTGCCAACAGCTTTGGTGGACATTCCTGCAGTTTTATATTCTTGTTCAGTATGATATGCATCATGAAATCTTTGAAACTATGAAGGAGTTAAAGTCTAACTGAGTGACTGCAAAGCACGCTATTACAGTGAATGGAACTGATGCTAGATGATGGTTACTTACCAGTCTAGTGTTGACCACAGGGAAGACGAGGGCCAGTAAAGCACCGTTCAGCATATGGACCTGAAGCCTGCTGACACAAAGAGAACACGTCAGAAAATGTTTTGCATGTCAGCAAAAGTTTAAGATATATAACGTTCAAAATACAGAAATACAGCTGATATGATGCAAAAAGCAGCATCATATGATGCTAAATGCATTAAACTGGTTGTATTTCTGTATTGTTAAAGTAAGTTATTTAGAAAACTTAATTGCTGACATCCAAAACATTTTTGGACTATATCAACAATGGACTAAAGAAACAAATACCAAAAGATGGTTTGAAAAAATACACCCAAAAACTAAGTTTGCTTAAGTTTGGTGAAGATTGGTGCATATGGCTTGCAGCCATACCATATGATACCATCTGCACTTCAGCGTCACAGTGCTAAGCTATAGAAACATGTGCTACACCGGTTTAACACCAGACTGGCGGTTTAATGCAATGAACTTGCATTTGATTGTTGACCATCTTCAGCACGACATATGTGACATGCCATATTCCTGAAGCTTGTGTGTTACATCACGTTCCCTTTCCTCATGGAACTGTAATTAGCCTACATACCAAATTGTATTTTTTTTCTTCTTCTAATTTACCTTTATTTACCAGGTAGGCCAGTTGAGAACAAGTTCTCATTTACAACTGCGATTTGTCACATGCGCCGAATACCAGAGGTTTAGACCTTACAGTGAAATGCTTACTTACAAGCACTTAACCAACAACGCAATTTTAAGAAAGTAGAGTTAAGAAAATATTAACAAAAAAAAATAAAGTAAAAAATAAAAATCACAATAAAATAACAACTTGGGTGACTGGAGTCTTACAATTTTTTGGGCCTTCCTCTGACACCGCCTAGTATATAGGTCCTGATGCAACCGGTCAGGATGCTCGATGGTGCAGCTGTATAACTTAGAGGATCTGGAGACCCATGCCAAATCTTTTCAGTCTCCTGAGGGGGGAAAAGGCATTGTCGTGCCCTCTTCACGACTTTCTTGGTGTGTTTGGACCATGACAGTTCGTTGGTGATGTGATCACCAAGGAACTTGAAACTCTCAACACGCTCCACCAAAGGCCCATCGATGTGAATGGGGGCCATGTTCAGCCATCCTTTTCCTATAGACCACGATCATCTTTTGTTTCTACGCAGACTCGTTCAGCTACATTTCAATTATCTTCTGACTGTGTGGCAGAAGGACAAAGCAGGGCCCTGATTGAAATAGGGAGGGTTGTGGAGGTCACCATGTCTAAGCTCCAGCCCCAGTCTTCCTAATGAGAGTAGAGGCCAGAACAGGGCCCAGGTGTCCTGCAGTGATCCCCACCTTGGGTTTCCTCCCCCTGCTGTAAGACCCTACCAGAGCATGACATTTGAAACCAGTGCCATGCAAATGTAGTTTCATCATCTGGTGGTCAGGCTGAGGTTCCTTCTCAGGACATTTGATAATCACAGCCGAGGTGTGTAATGTTGCAAATAAGTGTTTTATTTTGCACAGCAACTTAAAAACCTAAGTGGACTCTCATCATTGAAGCTCATGTTGAAAAAAAAGCTGCCATCATAGGAATCTCATGTTAGTGTTTTGGCTTCCCCCTGTATGTTAGCTAGGCTAGGGGTTAGGTTTTTGGGTTCAGGGAAGAGTTAGCTGACATGAAATTAATTCATTAATTAATTACATACTATGCTGTTTGTTACTTAAATAATTGTCCTTTGTTATATGCTAGTATGTTTTACTGACATAAACTTGTCTTGTGTGACTTAGTAAAAAATCTGAGCGTACAGATTTATGAGCCGTTTGGGAGCCACCGCAGTATGTGACCTCCTGTGTTTACAATTGGCAGGAATTTAGCTACAGTATGTGGGAATTGCAGGGAGGAACAGAGAATGGTGGCGATATCGGCCATCTTGATCTGCACAGATTATCTAAATTACTTTCTACAACTCTGTTCCCCGGCCCTGTTTCTGCACATCTGCTAACTGTCACACAGATAAGAGGATGTACTTTCTATAAAAGGAGAGAGACAACTCTGTTCGTTGGCCTCTGAACTATTTGAGTGATTGTTGAATTGCAAGATTGTTGCAAATCTTATAATAAAGTTGCTGTTTGAACTATCTACAGTCTCTCCCCTTTTGGTTAGAATTTCCACCACACATGCTATGTAGTTGCAAAGTAGCTAAAAAGTACTAAGTAGTTGCAAAGTAGAAAGTAGTTGAAAAGTTGGTAATTAGATAAAATGCTAAAGTTGTCCATGATGAGATTCGAACACGCAACCTTTGGGTTGCTAGACGTTCATGTTATACACCCACCCATCCTGAAGTAATCTTCGTTCTTATGTAACCATTCCAAATGTAACATATCATACTAATGTAGGTGTCTCAGATTATAAGAGACATGGTAAATGTTAGTCTATAAGACAAGGCTGTCAGTTAAGGTGGGGTTGAGATTTCATGACAGTGGGAGTGTGTATTATGAAGGTACTCACCTAAAGATGACCATGGCTGTTTTACATGGCGGACAGGCCAGCAGGAAGATCTGTGGAAAAATAACGCTCGTCAACAATGTTTTACTGATCTTGTGTTAAACTCCAAACCTTGTCATCTACATGTTGCTGTAGATCATACTGGATATGCTGTCGTGCTACATGAGAGCAATAAAAGCTGCTTCCAAAATGGTCATAGAATGTTTTCAATGACACCCAACACCTACAGGGGAGATATATCATAATCTACACTGCTCAAAAAAATAAAGGGAACACTTAAACAACACAATGTAACTCCAAGTCAATCACACTTCTGTGAAATCAAACTGTCCACTTAGGAAGTAACACTGATTGACAATAGATTTCACATGCTGTTGTGCAAATGGAATAAACAACAGGTGGAAATTATAGGCAATTAGCAAGACACCCCCAATAAAGGAGTGGTTCTGCAGGTGGGGACCACAGACCACTTCTCAGTTCCTATGCTTCCTGGCTGATGTTTTGGTCACTTTTGAATGCTGGCGGTGCTTTCACTCTAGTGGTAGCATGAGACGGAGTCTACAACCCACACAAGTGGCTCAGGTAGTGCAGCTCATCCAGGATGGCACATCAATGCGAGCTGTGTCAAGAAGGTTTGCTGTGTCTGTCAGCGTAGTGTCCAGAGCATGGAGGCGCTACCAGGAGACAGGCCAGTACATCAGGAGACGTGGAGGAGGCCGTAGGAGGGCAACAACCCAGCAGCAGGACCGCTACCTCCGCCTTTGTGCAAGGAGGAGCAGGAGAAGCCCTGCCAGAGCCCTGCAAAATGACCTCCAGCAGGCCACAAATGTGCATGTGTCTGCTCAAACGGTCAGAAACAAACTCCATGAGGCTGGTATGAGGGCCCGACGTCCACAGGTGGGGGTTGTGCTTACAGCCCAACACCGTGCAGGACGTTTGGCATTTGCCAGAGAACACCAAGATTGGCAAATTCGCCACTGGCGCCCTGTGCTCTTCACAGATGAAAGCAGGTTCACACTGAGCACGTGACAGACGTGACAGAGTCTGGAGACGCCGTGGAGAACGTTCTGCTGCCTGCAACATCCTCCAGCATGACCGGTTTGGCGGTGGGTCAGTCATGGTGTAAGGTGGCATTTCTTTGGGGGGCCGCACAGCCCTCCATGTGCTCGCCAGAGGTAGCCTGACTGCCATTAGGTACCGAGATGAGATCCGCAGACCCCTTGTGAGACCATATGCTGGTGCGGTTGGCCCTGGGTTCCTCCTAATGCAAGACAATGCTAGAACTCATGTGGCTGGAGTGTGTCAGCAGTTCCTGCAAGAGGAAGGCATTGATGCTATGGACTGGCCCGCCCGTTCCCCAGACCTGAATCCAATTGAGCACATCTGGGACATCATGTCTCGCTCCATCCACCAACGCCACGTTGCACCACAGACTGTCCAGGAGTTGGCGGATGCTTTAGTCCAGGTCTGGGAGGAGATCCCTCAGGAGACCATCCGCCACCTCATCAGGAGCATGCCCAGGCATTGTAGGGAGGTCATACGGGCACGTGGAGGCCACACATACACACACAACTGAGCCTCATTTTGACTTGTTTTAAGGACATTACAAAGTTGGATGAGCCTGTAGTGTGGTTTTCCTGGAGTGGATGAGCCTGGAGTGTGACTCCAAATCCAGACCTCCATGGGTTGATAAATTGGATTGCCATTGATTATATCTGTGATTTTGTTGTCAGCACATTCAACTATGTAAAGAAAAAAGTATTTAAGATTATTTCTTTCATTCAGATCTAGGATGTGTTGTTTAAGTGTTCCCTTTATTTTTTTTGAGCAGTATATATATATATATATATATATATATATATATATATATATATATCTCTGAGTTGTTCTTGCCATAATATGTACTTGGTCTTTTACCAAATCGGGCTATCTTCTGTATACCACCCCTACCTTGTCACAACACAACTGATTGGCTCAAACGCATTAAGGAAAGAAATTCCACAAATGAATGTTTAACCTGTTAGGGCTAGGGGGCAGTATTTACACGGCCGGATAAAAAACGTACCCGATTTAATCTGGTTACTACTCCTGCCCAGTAACTAGAATATGCATATAATTATTTGGATAGAAAACACCCTAAAGTTTCTAAAACTGTTTGAATGGTGTCTGTGAGTATAACAGAACTCATATGGCAGGCAAAAACCTGAGAAGATTTCATGCAGGAAGTGGCCTGTCTGACAAGGTGTTGTTCTTCTTGCCTCTGTTTATTGAATACTGATTATCTTTGCTGTAACTTGACACTTCCTACGGCTCCCATAGGCTCTCAGAGCCCGGGAAAAAGCTGAACGATATCGAGGCAGCCTCTGGCTGAAACACATTATCGCCTTTGACAAGTGGCCGATCAGAGGACAATGGGCTTAGGCGCGTGCCCGAGTCGACCCCGTGCTTTATTTTCTTTCGTCTGTTTACCTAATTGCAGATTCCCGGTCGGAATATTATCGCTTTTTTACGAGAAAAATGGCATAAAAATTGATTTTAAACAGCGGTTGACATGCTTCGAAGTACGGTAATGGAATATTTAGATTTGTTTTGTCACGAAATGCGCCGTGCGCGTGACCCTTATTTACCATTCGGATAGTGTCTTGAACGCACAAACAAAACGCCGCTGTTTGAACATAACTATGGATTATTTGGGACCAAACCAACATTTGTTATTTAAGTAGAAGTCCTGGGAGTGCATTCTGACGAAGAACACCAAAGGTAATCAAACTTTTCTAATAGTAAATCGGAGTTTGGTGAAGGCTAAACTTGCTGGGTGTCTAAATAGCTAGCCCTGTGATGCCGGGCTATCTACTTAGAATATTGCAAAATGTGCTTTCACCGAAAAGCTATTTTAAAATCGGACATATCGAGTGCATAGAGGAGGTCTGTATCTATAATTCTTAAAATAATTGTTATGCTTTTTGTGAACGTTTATCGTGAGTAATTTAGTAAATTGTTAGTAAATTCGCCGGAAGTTTGCGGGGGGGTATGCTAGTTCTGAACGTCACATGCTAATGTAAAAAGCTGGTTTTTGATATAAATATGAACTTGATTGAACAAAACATGCATGTATTATATAACATAATGTCCTAGGGTTGTCATCTGATGAAGATCATCAAAGGTTAGTGCTGCATTTAGCTGTCTTCTGGGTTTTTGTGACATTATATGCTAGCTTGAAAAATGGGTGTCTGATTATTTCTGGCTGGGTACTCTGCTGACATAATCTAATGTTTTGCTTTCGTTGTAAAGCCTTTTTGAAATCGGACAGTGTGGTTAGATTAACGAGAGTCTTGCCTTTAAAATGCTGTAAAATAGTCATATGTTTGAGAAATTGAAGTAATAGCATTTCTAAGGTATTTGAATAACGCGCCACAGGATTCCACTGTGTTACGTAGGTGGGACGATTTCGTCCCGCCGGCCCTAGAGAGGTTAACAAGGCACACCTGTTAATTGAGATGCATTCCTGGTAACTACCTCATGAAGCTGGCTGAGAGAATGCCAAGAGTGTACAAAGCTGTCAAGAAGGCAAAGGGTGGCTACCTTGAAGAATCTCAAAATATAAAATACATTGATTTGTTTAACACTTTTTTGGTTACTGCATGATTCCATGTGTGTAATACCATAGTTGACGTCTTCACTATTATTCCACAATGTAGAAAATAGTAAAAAAAAAAAAAGAAAAACCCTGGAATGAGTAGGTGTGTCCAAACCTTAGACTGCAGTAATATATAAACATTAGTTTGCATACCTGACCTGTGGATGAGTATATATGCGAGTACACACACAATCTATCTATCTACATATACACAAAAGTACGTGGACACCCATTCAAATTAGTGGATTCGGCTATTTCAGCCTCACCCGTTTGTGACAGGTGTATAAAAAAAGAGCACACAGCCATGCAATCTCCATAGACAAACATTGGCAGTAGAATGGCCTTACTGGAGAGCTCAGTGACTTTCAACGTGACACCATCTATGATGCTACTTTTCTCACGAGTCAGTTTGTCAAATTTCTGCCCTGCTAGAGCTTCTCCAGTCAACTGTAAGGGCTGTTATTGTGAAGTGGAAATGTCTAGGAGCAACAACGGCTTAGCCGTGAAGTGGTTGACCACACAAGCTCACAGAACGGGACCGCTGAAGCACGCAGCACGTAAAACTCATCTGTCCTCGGTTGCAACACTCACTACCGAGTTCCAAACTGCCTCTGGAAACGTCAGCACAATAACTGTTCGTCCGAAGCTTAATGAAATGGGTTTCCATGGCTGAGCAGCCGCACACAAGCTTAAGACCACCATGTGCAATGTGAAGCGTCGGCTGGAGTGGTGTGAAGCTCGCAGCCATTGTGATAAATCACGTTTCACTATCTGGCAGTCCGACGGATGAATCTGGGTTTGGCAGATGCCAGGAGAATGCTACCTGCCTCAATGCATAGTGCCAACTGTAATGTTTGGTGGAGGAGGAATAATTGTCTGGGGCTGTTTTTCATGGTTCGGGCTGGACCCCTTAACTCAACTGCATAAAATTACATTCTAGACGATTCTGTGTTTCCAACTGTGGCAACAGTTTAGGGAAGGCCCTTTCCTGTTTCAGCATGACAGTGCCCCCATGCACAAAGTGAGGTCCATACAGAAATGGTTTGTCGAGATCGGTATGGAAGAACATGACTGGCCTGCACAGAGCCCTGACCTCAACCCCATCAGACACCTTTGGGATGAATTGGAACGCCAACTGTGGGCCAGGCCTAATCGCCCAACATCAGTGCCCGACCTCTAATGCGTGTGGCTGAATGGAAGCAAGTCCCCGCAGCAATGTTCCAACATCTAGAGGAAAGCCTTCCCAGAAGGGTGGAGGCTGTTATAGCAGCAAAGGGGGGGCCAACTCCATATTAATGCCCATGCTTTTGAAATTAGATGTTTGACGAGCAGGTGTCCACATACTTTGTGTCACGTAGTGTGTATACTGGCTTCCTTCATAAGATGCTTTTTGTCCAACTCTAATCTAATTATTACAATATCAATTAAGGTCAGGGAAGTTCTTACATGACTTACAGTCAAAAGAACAAGAACAGACTTCCAAGCAAAAGATCCTTATCAACCATTTACATCACAGTAACTCTGCAGTAAGATTGTTATTGCACCCACTCAAACATGAGTCATTTAATCTGTAACCCGAGGTAGCTGAGACGATAGAATCACATGTAGAACTGACTTATATGACCTCCGTGTCTGAGATCTGCAGTACTGTCCTGTCTCAATCTGTTGATCGCAGGTTGACTGAGGAAGACGAGGAGGCTATTGAAGGCCAAGCTGCCACTAGCAAACTAGTCCTACATGGAGAGAAAAGACCCTGCGTATTGTGTACCCTAGTTTTTGTCTTATTTTCCTCCAGTGAAACGAAGTGTGCAGATGAGGACCATCTGTCCTTCCACACATTTCCTGACAGAGCCAGAGAAGGAGCAGGTTAATTTCAGCCTGTGGGCTGAGGAGCAGGAGGACCTCTCCCAACCAGTTTGTCAGCAGGAGTAAGATCCCACGTGACGTGAGACACAAAAGTGGAACAGGATCTGATTTGGAATGTTAAGTAATGGGATGACATCAGCACCTCCTTCCACTCTGCTCCATTCTAATGGCTGAGATAACCACAAGAAAAACAGCATCTATCCACCAGCTCCCATTAGGGCTGGGCGGTATGCTGGATTTTACAATATACTGGTATTGATGCACGAACCGGTTCTGGTTTTTACGTTACATTCTATAACGTTATTTTGAATAATAATACCAGTGATGGTGTAGACCTAAATCAGTAGGTTGTTTGTGCAACAGTATCTTCTAAATCAAAGAGGAATACGTGAAGCATGAATATATGAGCTACATGAAGTAGCTAAGAGAAGACATTCAATGTAGCCAATGATTATAGGGTCCCCTAAAAAACACAATACTTGGGTTCCTACCCTGTCACAACAAAAACTTGCGTTGTCATGTCAAATAACACCTTATTCAAAGTGCCCACTATTATATCCTAACTATAGAATAAGAATAATCATTATATTTACATGATTCCAACAGTTCACCCAAGTGTTTAGCTCTAAATTGCAAGTCAAATCACAATTGCACATTTTTAACAAAATTAAGGCCTAGTTTGCTGGCCCATATCGTGCAGCCCCGCGTGGCATAAAATACCAGCAAATACCGTCAAAATGTTTTAAATACAGTGATATGATATTTTCGCCATATCGCCCAGCCCTAGCTCCCATGTGCAGTAGACCAACACTCCGCATGTATAATGGCTGCAGAATTGATTTGAATTTCTTCTCCTCAGAGTGAGAATGATCGATAAATTGAACACTTAAACCCTTCTAAACTGCAATTCACTGCATAGGCTACTAACCCAAAGTAGATGCCCTCCAAAATATTTTTCACTCCCTGAAGCATTTCAAAAACTCATCCAGACAAACATTTCCTGTGGCAGAGGTGGACACTGGGCAGGCAACTCTGTGGCTGGAGCAGGATGAGTGTGTAAAGTGGCCTATCCTTCCTGAGGGACAGAACGTCTTCCTGTCTAACTGGGGAGCAGTGAGGAGCATGGGAGCACAGGGTTCAGGGGGCGAGCTCTGGCCTTGACAGATCAAGACAACCATGAGAATGACATCTGCCTGAATGACACAATGTCCTCTGAGCATTACAAAACAGAAACACTACTAGCAGTCTAGCACAATACTCACTAATATGAAGTAGGGTTTAATATTTAGCCGGTATTTTACAAATGTTCCATGCCGATAATAAATCATTTTTCTCCTGGATAATCCGGTATTTCAGGCAAAAACCAGAATTCAAAAGCATATAAATATTGATTTGATTAGGGCTTTGATCGAAAATTCAGGCCTACAAAGTTACAAGTATAGGCTAGCAAATTAGAATGTTGAAATATAATAGGGCCTATTTGTATAATTAGTAGGCTGATGCGCATATACACACACACACACACACACACTTCATAATATTTCCCCTAAGGTTATTAGCGTGCCTCTTGCTCTCTCTATTGTTGCGTCTTTCAACAGTTACTTTAAGTTTAGTTGTCCTTGTCTCAATCACTCATGACATTGTTGAATAACATAGGACTAGAATTAGATTCAGAAGGCTTTCACTTCACGAGGATTGAACGGTTATGGGTCTGAATAAATAACTGCTATAGCTGCTGCCATCGTGCGTTCGCTCTTCTTTCAAACTACCCGTGAGTTCTATTGGCTGCTGTATTTAACATTCAGCAAACAAGAGCTTGCGTCTCTCTTCGAATAGTCTATAAGTAATGCAAAAAAAGAAAAAAAAATGTCCAGCAGGCTATTCTAGTCTAGCTTTTCCAGCATGGGACTCCAAGAGCTAAGGAGCGGTTTGTAAGGAGAGAGGACAGCGGAGCAAAGGTAAGTGCGTAATGTGCAAGAGAAAGAGGCTTTAAGTTAGATGCTTATTATGCATAACCAATCATTAATTAGCTAAATATAACGCTAAAACTGCATTGAATGTATTGCCTGAAAGAGGTAGGCTAGGATGTAAACTACTGTTCAAAGGTTTGGGGTCACTTAGAAATTCTTGTTTTTGAAAGAAAATAAAATTGTCCATTAAAATAACATCAAATTGATCAGAATCACAGTGTAGACATTGTTAATATTGTAAATGACTATTGGAGCTGGAAATGGCAGATTTTTTATGGAATATCTACGTAGGCGTACAGAGGTACATTATCAGCAACCATCACTCCTGTGTTCCAGTGGCATGTTGTGTTAGCTAATCCAAGTTTATAATTTTAAAAGGCCAATTGATCATTAGAAAACCCTTTTGCTAATATGTTAGTACAGCTGAAAACTGTTGTCCTGATTAAAGAAGCAATAAAACTGGCCGTCTTTAGACTAGTTGAGTATCTGGAGCATCAGCATTTGTGGGTTCGATTACAGGCTCAAAATGGCCAGAAATAAAGATCTTTCTTCTGAACCTCGTCAGTTTATTCTTGTTCTGAGAAATGAAGGCTATTCCATGCAAGAAATTGCCAAGAAACTGAAGATCTCGTACAACACAGTATACTACTCCCTTCACAGAACAGTGCAAACTCTCTCTAACCAGAATAGAAAGAGGAGTGGGAGGCCCCGGTGGACAACTGAGCAAGAGGACAAGTACATTAGTGCCTAGCTTGAGAAACAGACGCCTCACAAGTCCTCAACTGGCAGCTTCATTAAATAGTACCTGTAAAACCCGTCTCAACGTCAAACATTGAAGAGGCGACTCCGGGATGCTGGCCTTCTAGGCAGTTGCAAAGAAAAAGCCATATCTCAGACTGGCCAATAAATATAAAAAATTAAGATGGGGAAAAAAGAACAGACATTGGACAGAGGAAGATTGGGGGAAAAAAAGTGTCATGGACAGACAAATCTAAGTTTGAGGTGTTCGGATCACAAAGAACATTCGTGAGACGCAGAAAAAATGAAAAGATGCTGGAGGAGTGCTTTACGCCATCTGTCAAGCATGGTGGGGGGAATGTGATGGTCTGGGGGAGCTTTGGTGGTGGTAAAGTGGAAGACTTGTACAGGGTAAAAGGGATCTTGAAGAAGGAAGGCTATCACTCCAGTTTGCAACGCCATGCCATACCCTGTGGACGGCACTTAATTGGAGCCAATTTCCTCCTACAACAGGACAATGACCCAAAGCACAGCTCCAAATTATGGAAGAATTATTTAGGGAAGAAGCAGTCAGCTTGTGTTCTGTCTATAACGGAGTGGCCAACACAGTCACCGGATCTCAACCCTATTGAGCTGTTGTGGGAGCAGCTTGACAGTATGGTACGTAAGAAGTGCCCATCAAGCTAATCCAATTTGTGGGAGGTGCTTCAGGAAGCATGGGGGGAAATCTCTTCACATTACCTCAATAAATTGATAACTACAATGCCAAAGTTCTGCAAAGCTGTAATTGCTGCAAATGGAGGATTCTTTGACAAAAGCAAAGTTTCAAGAACATTATTTACAACTAATAAATATATATATATAGAGAGAGAGAACTTGATTTTTTTATTTTGGATGCAATTTGAATGGAGTTGATGGAGAGAGAAAGACAGAACTTGCAAGTGCACTGATATAAAGCAATACTATTCGAGTGATTGGCTGTTTTAAAACTCTGCAGCTGCAATAAAAAAAAAAAATTATTCACCATTTAAAAAAATAAGGTGACCTCAAAGCCAGATGGAGATAGGTAAATTAGACACGCATTCAGTCTTTATATTACTGTAGCACAAACAATGCTGCAGCAAATGTAGGCCTACCTGTCACAAGCTTCCATGAGATAGATGACAGGTCTACATCATTGTGAACCTCGCTCCATACTGAGATGGGCCAGCTTTCCCCACACTGAGCGATGATGAATCATCATGCAGAGGTCGTAGTGAAGCCACATTTAGACATAGCATATAATTTAACAGTTCCATTTCAAGCCATGCTCTTCATATAAATAATGTATTATAATTTACCGGTTTCTTACAGTCATTTATCCCGGGAAAAGGGAGTCGTTTTGGGCGGTAAATTGCCATTCAACCCTAATATGAAGGCACGCTCACACAAGTGCAATGAACAAACGTTTGCAAACTGGTAATATAATATTCATATGACCTTTTCTTTTAGGCTCCATCATTGAGCTTTTTTTGTAATTTAAAGTAGATAACAACCGATAATTGGCCGAGCCGATATTGGCCTTTTCTAGTCTATTGGCCCCTTCATCAGCTTTGCAAATAGTCCCTCTACATAGCAAAACTGATGCTATGCCAGCCGCCGCTCACCGCCTGAGCCTCGAGCACTGCACAATGCCGAGGAATGTTTAGCTGGGAAAAATCATAATCTAGCTCATTCTCCAACAGAAAGTGCAGTATTGAGAAATGGATGAATTTACAGTGACCAAAAATCGACCTCCTGTTGCAAATATTAGTTTAATTCACTAATATTAAGGCTCGTGTTGACGTGCCCGACATGTATGCAATATGCAAGCTAGCTAAGCAGATAGCTATGTGACCCGGTAGCAAAGATTCCGATAACCAACCCTTTCATCTGTGGTACTAGCTAGCTGTATTAGCTACTATGCTAGCTAGCATGCTAGATAAACATGGTGCTAAGATATCAGATAGCTATCTACGTTGGCTGTTAGCTCCTAACATTAGCAGGTTATCATTTTGAAAATGCTCCATTTTCAGCAATGTGCCATCTGACTTGCGGTGTAACCAGAGTTTCTAAACCTCTTTGGTGTAAAGCTATTTACTGGTGTGCTGATCTGATCAGCTGCAACCGTGTCCATACAGTAAATTGACAGTTGATAGTCGGATTCGATGATGGTCATAATAAGGAAAGGAGGAAGTGTTTTAAAATGCCTGAATAAAAAGGTTGGCAATAGGTTTAGCTACCTAAGAATCTACCTGCATGTTCTAGACCAAGAAAGCTGTAGAGCAGCGTATGTGTGCGCATTCTCACTTCTCAAACTACGGGCAGATTTGAGTCAGACAGAACGTGCATTGTCGCTTCATATTTTTTCCCTACTCTTGCTGTCATTGTTATATTACGCACATTCATGGCTTGGTAGCAAATGTCATCGCCATTGAGCTAGTTATCGTAGTAGCAATAAACCGCAGCCAGCAAGTCATATGAGCAATGGAGAGAAATTTGAAAGGGAGTGGAGTTACAGCCTCGCTCTATCCAATCGTAGCCAATTTCTTGACAGACAGCTGAACGAGCCAACCGAGTCGTTATGAATTTTGTCCTGGCAACTGAGTTGTTTAGAGATGCGTCCTGACAGCTGAAAAAAAAGACTATAAATAGTAGTTTCATAAGCATCCATGATCACAAATGACTTTACGTTGGACCATTTGCATTGAATATACAGTTGAAGTCGGAAGTTTACATACACTTAGGTTGGAGTCATTAAAACTCGTTTTTCAACCACTCCACAAATTTCTTGTTAACAAGTAATGACAAGTAATTTTCCCAGCAATTATTTACAGACAGCTAATTGACATAATTTGAGTCAATTGGAAGTGTACCTGTGGATGTATTTCAAGGCCTACCTTCAAACTCAGTGCCTCTTTGCTTGACATCATGGGAAAATCAAAAGAAATCAGGCAAGACCTCAGGAAAAAAAACATTGTAGACCTCCACAAGTCTGGTTCATCATTGGGAGCAATCTCCAAACGCCTGAAGGTACCACGTTCATCTGTACAAACAATAGTACGCAAGTATAAACACCATGGGACCACGCAGCCATCATACCGCTCAGGAAGGAGACGCGTTGTCTCCTCGAGATGAACGTACTATGGTGCGAAAAGTGCAAATCAATCCCAGAACAACAGCAAAGGACCTTGTGAAGACAGAGAAAACAGGTACAAAAGTATCTATGTCCACAGTAAAACAAGTCCTATATCGACATAACCTGAAAGGCCGCTCAGCAAGGAAGAAGCCACTGCTCCAAAACTGCCATAAAAAAACAGACTACGGTTTGCAACTGCACATGGGGACAAAGATTGTGCTTTTTGGAGAAATGTCCTCTGGTCTGATGAAACAAAAGTAGAACTGTTTGGCCATAATGACCATTGTTATGTTTGGAGAAAAAAGGGGGAGGCTTACAAGCCAAAGAACACCATCCCAGCCGTGAAGCACGGCGGTGGCAGCATCATGTTGTGGGGGTGCTTTGCTGCAGGAGGGACTGGTGCACTTCACAAAATAGATGGCATCACGAGGAGGAAAATTACGTGGATATATTTACGCAACATCTCAAGACATCAGTCAGGAAGTTAAAGCTTGGTCGCAAATGGGTCTTCCAAATGGACAATGACACCAAGCATACTTCAAAAGTTGTGGCAAAATGGCTTAAGGACAACAAAGTCAAGGTATTGGAGTGGCCATCACAAAGCCCTGACCTCAATCCTATAGAAAGTTTGTGGTCAGAACTGAAAAAACGTGTGCGAGCAAGGAGGCCTACAAACCTGACTCAGTTACACCAGCTCTGTCAGGAGGAATGGGCCAAAATCCACCCAACTTATTGTGGGAAGCTTGTGGAAGGCTACCCAAAACATTTGACCCAAGTTAAACAATTTAAAGGCAAAGCTACCAAATACTATTTGAGTGTACGTAAACTTGCTGGGAATGCGATGAAAGAAATAAAAACTGAAATAAATAATTTGCTCTACTATTATTCTGACATTTCACATTCTTAAAATAAAGTGGTGATCCTAACTGACCTAAGACAGGGAAATTTTACTCTGATTAAATGTCAGGAATTGTGAAAAACTGAGTTTAAATGTATTTGGCTAAGGTGTATGTAAACTTCCGACTTCAACTGTATGTTATTTTATATTCTCAAACTAACAACAGTGCCTAAATTATTTCCTTCTATACAGGTGTGGCATGCTGGAGTGATGCTTCTATGTAAATGTTGTTGCTCAGTAGGCTAATATCAATCCAAATGTTATTTGTCACATGCGCCAAATACAACAGGTGTAGACCTTACAGTGAAAGGCTTAATTACAAGCCCCTAACACTTATTTACAAAAAAAACATTAGTAAAAAATAAAATACAATAGAAAAATAAATAGATAAACAAAATAACAGTAACGAGGCTATATACAGGGGGTACAGGTTAGTTGAGGTAATTGGGGTAATATGTACATGTAGGTAAAGTGACTATGCATGGATAATAAACAGAGTAGCAGCAGAGTAAAAATGGGGGTGGGGTTCAATGAAAATAGTCCAGGTAGCCATTTGATTAGCGTTCAGGAGTCTTATGACCTGGGGGTAGAAGTTGTTAAGAAACCTTTGAGCTAGAATTGGCGCTCCGGTACTGCTTTTGACTAGGGTGGCTGGAGTCTGACATTTTTCAGGGCCTTCCTCTGACACCGCCTGGTATAGAGGTCCTGGATGGCAGGAAGCTTGGCCACAGTGATGTACAGGGCCGTACGCACTACCCTCTGTAGCGCCTTGCTGTCGGAGGCCGAGCAGTTTCCATACCAGGCGGTGATGCAACCAGTCAGGATGCTCTCGATGGTGCAGCTGTATAAATTTGAGGATCTGAGGACCCATGCCAAATCTTCTCAGTCTTCTGAGGGGGAATAGGCATTGTCATGGCCTCTTCACGAATGTCTCGGTGTGTTTTGACCATGATAGTTTGTTGGTGATTTGGAACTTGAAGCTCTCCACCTGCTCCACTACAGCCCCGTCGATGAGAACAGGGGCATGCTCGGCCCTCCTTTTCCTGTAGTCCATGATCATCTCCTTTGTCTTGCTCACATTGAGGGAGAGGTTGTTATCCTGACACCACACTGCCAGGTCTCTGACCTCCATATAGGCCGTCTCATTGTTGTCGGTGATCAGGCCTACCACGGTTGTGTCATCGGCAAACTTAATGGTGTTGGAGTTGTATTGGCCATGCCTTAACAGGGAGTACAGGAGGAAACTGAGCACACACCCGAGGGGCCCCCGTGTTGGAGGATCAGCATGACAGATGTGTTGTTACCTACCCTTACCACCTGGGGGCAGCCCATCAGGAAGTCCAGGATCCAGTTGCAGAGGGAGGTGTTTAATCCCAGGGACCTTAGCTTTGTGATGAGCTTTAGAGGGCAATATGGTATTGAACGCTGAGCTGTAGTCAATGAATAGCATTCTCACGTAGGTCTTCCTTTTGTCCAGGTGGGAAAGGGCAGTGTGGAGTGCAACAGCGATTGCATTATCTGTGGATCTGTTGAGGCGGTATGCAAATTGGAGTGGGTCTAGGGTTTCTGGGATAATGGTGTTGATGTGAGCCATGACCAGCCTTGCAAAGCCCTTCATGGCTACAGACGTGAGTGCTACGGGGCGGTAGTCATTTGGGCAGGTTACCTTAGTATTCTTGAGCACAGGGACTATGGTGCTCTGCTTAAAACATGTTGGTATTACAGACTTGGTCAGGGACAGGTTGAAAATGTCAGTGAAGACACTTGCCAATTGGTCAGCGCATGCTCAGAGTACAGGTCCTGGTAATTCGTCTGGCCCTGCGGCCTTGTGAATGTTGACCTGTTTAAAGGTCTTACTCACGTCGGCTACGGAGAGCATGATCACACAGTCATCTAGAACAGCTGGTGCATGCTTCAGTGTTGCTTGCCTTGAAGCGCGCATAGAAGTCATTTAGCTCGACTGGTAGGCTCCTGTCACTGGGCAGCTCGTGGCTGTGCTTCCCTTTGTAGTCCGTAATAGTTTGCAAGCCCTGCCACATTCGACGAGTGTTAGAGCCATTGTAGTAGGATTCAATCTTAGTCCTATGTTGACGCTTTGCCTGTTTGATGGCTCGTCTGAGGGCATAGCGAGATTTCCTATAAGCTTCCGGGATAGAGTCCCGCTCCTTGAAAGCGGCATCTCTACCCTTTAGCTCAGTGCGGATGTTGCCTGTAATCCATGGCTTCTGGTTGGGGTATGTACGTACGGTCACTGTGGGGACGACGTCGTCGATGCACTTATTGATGATGAAGCCAGTGACTGTTGTAGTGTACTCCGCAATGCCATTGGAAGAATCCCAGAACATATTCAAGTGTGCTAGCAAAACAATCCTGTTGCTTAGCATCTGCGTCATCTGACCACTTCCGTATTGAGCGAGTCACTGGTACTACCTGCTGTAGTTTTTGCTTGTAAGCAGGAATCGGCAGGATAGAGTTATGGTTAGATTTGCCAAAAGGAGGATGAGGGAGAGCTTTGTACGCATCTCTGTGTGTGGAGTAAAGGTGGTATAGAGTTTTTTTCCCCCAATCTGGTTGCATGTGACATGCTAGTAGAAATGTAAAACAGATTTAAGATTTCCAGCATTAAAGTCCCCGGCCACTAGGAGCGGCATCTCTGGATGAGCATTTCCTTTGCTTATGGCCTTACACAGCTTGTTGAGTGCGGTCTTAGCGCCAGCATTGGTTTGTGGTGGTAAATAGACAGCTACAGAAAATATGAACACTCTTGGTAAATAGTGTGGTCTACAGCTTATCATGAGATACTCTACCTCAGGCAAGCAAAACCTTGAGACTTATTAGATTTCTTGCACCAGCTGTTATTGAAAAAGACACAGACCGCCACCCCTCGTCTAATTGGATGCAGTTGTTCCATCTTGCCTATGCACAGAAAACTCAGCCAGCTGTATGTTATCCATGTTGTCGTTCAGCCACAACTCGATGAAACATAAGATATTACAGTTTTGAATGTCCCGTTGGTAGGATAGTCTTGATCGGAGCTCATCCATTTTGTTATCCAATGATTGCACGTTGGCTAATAGGACTGATGGTAGAGGCAGATTAACCACCCGCTGTCGGATCCTTACAAGGCACCCCGACATCTCTGTCTCTTCTTCATGCGAATGACGGAGATGTGGGCCTTGTCCGGTGTCTGAAGTAAATCCTTTTCGTTGTTTACTCGTTAAAGAAAAATCTTCGTCCAGTACGAGGTGAGTAATGGCTGTCCTGATATCCAGAAGCTCTTTTCGGTCATAAGAGACGCAGGCAGAAACATTATGTACAAAATAAGTTACAAATAACGCGAAAAAAACCCCACACACAATAGGTTAGGAGCCCGTAAAACGGCAGCCTTATGTCCTCTGAGGTACCAATGACTCCATTGGTCAGCCAAAATAAATGTAATACATCAATGCATGCACACACTCCTATTGAATATGCATTCACTTGTATTGTGAGTAGGCCTATGCCATTTTAATTTACCCCGTTTATCAAGAGATTTAGCATTCAAATGAAAGTATTACCATTATGTTGTTATGGTGCTACAGATGACAATCTGTTTTCCTTCCATGTGGGACTAATATTAGCCTACAGATCAACATTTGCATAGAAGCATCACCCCAGCATATCACGCATTTATGGAAGGACATCATATAGGCACTAAAGGTCGACCGATTAACCGGAATGGCCGATTTCAAGTTTTCATAACAATCGGTAATCGGCATTTTTGGACACCGATTATGGACGATTATATTGCACTCCACGAGGAGACTGCGTGGCAGGCTGACTACCTGTTACGCGAGTGCAGCAAGGAGCCAAGGTAAGTTGCTAGCTAGCATTAAACTTATCTTATAAAAACAATCAATCTTAACATAATCACTAGTTAACTACACATGGTTAATGATATTACTAGTTTATCTAGCTTGTCCTGCATTGCATATAATCGATGCGGTGCCTGTTAACTTATCAAATCACAGCCTACTTCACCAAATGGATGATGATTTAACAAGCGCATTCGCAAAAAAAGCACTGTTGTTGCACCATTGTGTACCTAACCATAAAAATCAATGCCTTTATTAAAATCAACACACAAGTATATATTATTAAACCTGCATATTTAGTTAATATTGCCTGCATTCTGTGCAAGCAGAGTCAGGGTATATTCAGCAGTTTGGGCCGCGTGGCTCGTTGCGAACTGTGTGAAAACCATTTCTTCCTAACAAAAGCCGTAATTAGTTTGCCAGAATTGTACATAATTCTGACATAACATTGAAGGTTGTGCAATGTAACAGCAATATTTAGACTTAAGTATGCCAGCCGTTTGATAAAATACGTAACGGTTCCGTATTTCACTTATAATAAATGTTTTGTTTTCAAAATGATAAGTTTCCGGATTCGACCATATTAATGACCTAAGGCTCGTATTTGTGTGTTATTATATTACAATTAAGTCTATGATTTGATAGAGCAGTCTGACTGAGCGGTGGTAGGCAGCGGCAGGCTTGTAAGCATTCATTCAAACAGCACTTTCCTGTTCTTCAAGCACTGCGCTGTTTATGACTTCAAGTCTATCAACTCCCGAGATTAGGCTGGCAATACTATAGTGCCTATAAGAACATCCAATAGTCAAAGGTATATGAAATACAAATGGTATAGAGAGAAATAGTCCTATAATTCCTATAATAACTACAACCTAAAACTTCTTACCTGGGAATATTGAAGACTCATGTTAAAAGGAACCACCAGCTTTCATATGTTCATGTTCTGAGCAAGGAACTTAAACGTTAGCTTTTTTACATGGCAAATATTGCACTTTTACTTTCTTCTCCAACACTTTGTTTTTGCATTATTTAAACCAAATTGAACATGTTTCATTATTTATTTGAGACTAAATTGATATTATGTATTATATTAAGTTAAAATAAAAGTGTTCTTTCAGTATTGTTGTAAGTGTCATTATTACGAATATAGGATAATCAGCAGATTAATCAGTATTCGATTATTTTGGTCCTCCAATAAATCGGTATCGGCGTTGAAAAATCATAAAATCGGTCAACCTCTAATAGGCACTGCTGTCAGTTTGAGAATATAAAATAACATATATTCAATCCAAATGGCCCAACGGTCATGATTTGTGATCAAGGATGCTTATGAATTATTATTATTTTTGTATTGTTTGCTCTATAACCTGTTAGTTCATAGGCCTAATATATCACGGTGGCAAGGCATAAGGCCAAGACAAGTCATCAGTGGCAAAATAAATTCAACCACACCTTTGTTTCATTACAAAACCGTAGAGCAACATCTGTCCAGTGAAGTCCACAAACAGTTACATGGCCTACAGCATGGTGAAGCAAGGTAAATGTGTCTGACAATTTCCGACTACTAAACGATTGATTTAGAACCACGGAGAGTTCCCGCAAGTCGCAAAGAAAACAGGAGCCGCCTCCACTATTCCACCACCATTTCAACATCTACTCACCTATGCTAAGTCTAATACAGTGACAACTAAAAGACACCAAAAACGATTTAGTCCAGTCAAACTAAATATATTGTGGCTGTCCATGGCACTGATTTCTGTGTGCAAGTAGAAAAAAACATGTTGACTCACCCTACTTGTAGTATAGTAATGCCATCCTCCTCTTTCATGTTGCCTAAACTGTCATACATAACACACTTTTTGTTTGTTGTCCTAGGCTACCTGGCTAAAATGCTTGCTCGCTAGCCTAACTTACTTTCATGGGCAACGATGCACCAGGCCAGCTAGTTAACATTAGACGTCTACATTTTCATTTTATTTAATTAGGCAAGTCAGTTAAAAACAAATTCTTATTTCCAATGACATCTAGCTACATATTGAACTTCCATCCTCTCAAGCCAGGGGCACAATGTATGAATTTATGGTTGGATCAGAATCACTGTTATAATCATTGGCCAGTACGAAGAATTAAGTAAAACCACAAGTCCAAATCCCTATCTTCATCCATGGCTAATTTAGGAAAAGGACAATTTTAGCTAGCTTGTCACTGGAGGACAACACAATGAGATGCAACAATCCAAGTTTTTTTTCGTCAATGAGGATTGGCTTCTGATGTGATCGGTCTGATGCTTTCTTGACACTTTTTTTGGTGCACCAGGACCACTCACAGCTGAGCTCACTCAGTTTCTTTCTCTTGTGAGATACATTTCCTTCAATTTGCAAGAGGCTGAATGTATGAAAACAGAGAGATGAAAGATACAAATTAAGGTATAATTTTTTTCTTACATTTTTTTTGGGAAGCATGGCTTCCCTTGACATCCATGAATACACACCACTGGGTATCTAACAACAAAAAATGTTTTGGGCCAAGGCATGGAAGGCTTGGCACATTCTTATTTGCATGTCCAGGCAGGTAACTGAATGTGCAGCACCAAGGGAAGGAACCAGAGGCCCCATGCTAAGCCCTGCAGTCATATATTTCCTGTTCTCTGCTGGGTGCAATGGCATGGTGAGCCATGTTGTCATCTGCTTAGTTGTGTTGTTCAGTACAATAGACCCTTATGAATACCACAGCTGGCCCATTCTCCCCCAACACCAATTAAAGAAGCATACATTCTTCTAACCCAGGATAATCAATCTCCAGAGACTGGTTCAGCTCATATTCAATCCAACATCCTGGGACATACACATGATGGGACAATTCTCTTTCCAGGGATATCATTTTGGGTGCCATATAATGAGATAATGACAGGAAAACGCATTAGTTATTTGAGTGCACGGCTGCACGCTATGCTTTGGTTCCAGTGAGACGACGGTGTGTAACAATGGGAAGTCTGAGATGAAAATGCAGAATGCAATCCAAACAGATCAATGTCCAGGTGGCACACTTACAAGATCTAGAAGCCTCTAGGTTACAAGGGACGCTTAAGCTATATACAAGGTTCAGTTGTTTGAGCAGGCCAGAGAAGTGATCAACTGACCCCAAGGTATTCCTGTTTGATATGACCCCCAGCTTCTACATTGTAGGTTGATTCACTGAGTGATTTAGCAATCATTTGACATAAACGCAAATTGATAGAAGAACCATTGCCTAAATTAGTTTGTCGTCGGTCTTCTTGACTGGCACTGTCCCACTCTCATACTGACAACACTGGAACTCAGTTGCCCTGGGTTTAGGTACCTAACCCCATAGACCTCTCTGGCACTCACCTCTGCATAGCTCATAAGTGATGGCTTTTATTTAACTAGGCAAGTCACTAACTATATACAGTTCAACCATGGAGCCCACCTCCCCACCCTTAAATGAAAACATACATTTTGTTGTTGCTGCATTTATTCGACAGCATACTACACCGCAGAAAAATCCATTGTTCCTTTGCATGTAAACCTCCCAACTAACTCCAAAATAATGGTCACAGCAGCAGCTCATCTTTGTCCACAGACTGACCAGATGCCAGACGGATGCTGATGAGGGGCCACAGAACAGACCTGTAATTCTAAACCCCTGGGCCCGGTTTCTCAAAATCATCTTAAAGCTAAGTTCATCATTAGAACCTTTGTAGGATCATCGTCTAGTCTCCAAGAGGTTCCCCAAAACCATAGTTAATGTTGCACGTTGCATTTTGCTACTTGTAGGCTAAATATATTGAACGGATGTGTAACCCTAACATGTGCACAATGACGTGCCAAATCAGTGATTTAGTAGGCCATCTGTAGGTATCCAGAGAGTCATACTGGGATATTTGGTAATACCAGCACTGAACACAAGGGGCACTGTTTTCAAACCCCACTGATACTGTAATTCGAAGGTTAGCAATACTAACAAGTACATGTAAATCACAGAGAATGCTAACTAAATGCTAACAAGCACATTGCAAACATTTTATAGTGTCTGACCTAAACTATACAAGTAATACAAAAATGCTACTCACAGTTTTCTGTATTCACAAAACAAATATTAGACAGCAAGGCTTTTGATCCAGGAGAGGATTCTCTGCTTTAACTAAGCCAATGCTGTATTTTGTAAGAAGCTAACAGGGTAGCTAGACAGCCAACTAGCTACTAAATTAGAAAACCAAAGGAACAACTCCAGAGCATTTAGCACATTTTAGACAGTTAACTTAATAGTTCGAAGAAATCTAGCTGGCGAACATTTAGTTGTGAATTCCATATTGTAATCAGGCTCCTGTCTCGTTGTTGTGTGCTTGTAAACAAAAACCACTTGACTGGGGATTACTGGTAAATTTCATAATGACAAATGTTACAGGATAAATGAAGAACGCAATCTTCCGTATCTCCTAATGTATTGAACAAAAAAAATGCTACTAATGTTCACATTTATTAAAAAACGTCAAATAAATATTTGACTGTATTGAAAAATAATCCCATGGCTTTTTCCAAATACCCAGGTATACACGGTATACTTTCCAAATCTATGATTTAGTGCATTTTTATTGGGTAAGCGTTAGAATAAGCCACCTCAACATTTTCAGCCATAGGGGGTAATAGGTATAGAAGCCCGTTCCCCGCCACCAATAAAATAAAATCTGACTACGAGTTATGAGATAGTAAGACATAATTGTATTTATTTATTTTTTATTTAACTAAGCAAGTCAGTTAAGAACAAATTCTTATTTACAATGACGGCCTACCAAAAGGCAAAAGACCTGCGGAGACGGGGCCTGGGATTAAAAAACAACAAATATAGGACAAAACACACATCACGCCAAGAGACAACACAACATAAACAGACCTAAGACAACAACATAGCAAGGCAGCAACACATGATAACAACATGGTAGCAACACATGATAACAACATGGTAGCAACACAACATGGGAGCAGCACAAAACATGGTACAAACATTATTGGGCACAGGCAACAGCACAAAGGGCAAGAAGGTATAATTAGGGTTTCAAAATTCCAGGAACTTTCAATAAATGCTCTGGTTTTACAAAAATCCTGGTTTGAGGTTTACGGATTTCCTGCTTATTCTATCCTGATTCCGCCCTACCTCTAACCAGGATTTCGGGACACCGGGGGAATTTATTGAAAGTTCCAGTAATTTTGCAACCCTAGTCAGAATTATGAGATAGGTTTAGGCAATCTGTATCACATGAATTCAATGAGATGAGTTTGGATTGGTCTGCCATGTAGCACGCTTCTGTCTATTGAGCTGGTCAGGTAGGTAATCCTGTCTAACGCATATATATATATATATCTCATAGTAGAACTGCATAAAAGTGTTGCTCTCCACTTTCTGGAGGACCAAGTTTTGAAATCAGTGGAATTAGAGTATGATAGCTAAGGTGATGGAGAAAACACCCGTCTCTGGATTACATCTTCAAACTAAGGGCAACCATGGCATCCGTAAAGAAGAGGGAGAAGCGTCCACCCATGTCTACAGGTAAGCGTTTAGCCAGCTACAGTTTCAGATATTACACATTTCTAATTTAGTCAGAAAGTCATTTTCATTTCAAGTTAAAAAGTGTACCGTTAGCTAGCTAGCGTTAGCCACCTAGCTAACATTAGCCACAACAAATTGGAATTCGCAACATATTATACGTTTTACAAATTCATAACATATTGTACGAATTGTAATTTGTACATATCATATGAAATGGATGATGGATATCCACAAATAAATACATACCATGCGAAATATAACATATCATACTAAATGGAGGGAGACAGATTTACATTTACTATGTTACGTCTACCCCTGAGTCCAGGTTGATGGAAAGGGTGGTACGAACTTACTTGTTGCATGTACACATTTCTTTCATATGTTTTTTTTAAATACGCGTTGTACCTCCTCCAGTGTTTAAAAAAAATAAATAAGCCATTACATAAAACAAAGTCAGTGCAGTCTAATCTTTTACATTTTAACACATCTGATTAAATGCCATCACCAACAGTCATATCTCTGCAATCAGTCACTCTGTTGACGGCTGTATATGAAAACACCTTTTCACAGGCTGCCAAGTGTTTGACCGTTTATCTAGCTTGTTTGCACTTACTCCTTATTTACCAGACAAATATTGGTTAAGACATAGTTCTCCCCAGCTCCTTTAAATCTGCTAGTTTGTTAGCTCAATTTCTTTATCTTTGATGCTTTTATCAATAGTAACTTCATAATATTCATCATCTAACTCATGATATATGGCTGGCTTTTGTATTTGGTGTAGGGCTGGGTGATATGGCCAAAATATCATCACAATATTTTTCATTTAAAAAAAGTTTTTTTGTTCATATTTGTTGTTAGTGAGTTATTAGCCCAGTTATAGATCATTTGTAGTCAGCAATAGGGGAGTGATTGCTTCCTACAAGAGCACTAACATATACATTTCAAGACATCTTAGAAAAAAAGCTTTTTTTCTGTCTTAAAGAGGCAGTGTTGTATTTTGAGACAGGCTTGAATAAGCTAAGCATTTTTTACATTTACATTATAGTCATTTAGCAGACACTCTTATCCAGAGCGACTTACTGTAGTGAATGCATACTATTCATTTCATACATTTTTCTTTTTGTACTGGCCCCCCGTGGGAAACGAACCCACAACCCTGGCGTTGCCAACACCATGCTCTACCAACTGAGCTACAGGGAAAGCAAAGGGTAGCATAATTTGTCTGATTCTCTGTAATAATGGTATGGGAATAATAATGCAGTTTATTTTGAAAAGTGGTTTCTTGCATCAAACACAACAACATTTTCAGTGATCTCCTTGTCTGAAGGACAAGTGGATAAACAGGTTCATGTCAAGCCCTGCATGTTTTTTTAAAGTGTCATGGAATGTAGGCCTACATTGAACACCACACATTGGCTGCTTCTGTAGGCTGAATGATATAACAGCTATTTCCATGTTAAAATGCTATAGGCTGCATTTTCTCCATTGTTTTTGATGGTAGACCATGCTTGTATGATCAAATAGCCAAAGTACCCTACTTGGTCACTGTTAACTGGAACTTAAAGTGGGTAAAGCCTGTCTTCACAGTAAACACGCTGGAAGTTGCACAGAATTTTCACAATGTTTAAGTTTGCACTCGGCAGACTAGAAATTTGCTCAATGCTGAAGAAAAGGCCTTGTTAATTAGTGAACTGTTGGAATCGTGGAAATATAATTATTCTATAGCAGAATATGTGACCGACCGGCTCGTTTCGATCTTAGGAGCGAAATTGGGAATTGTGTTTTTTACATTGGATAGAAGTAGAGACTTCTAGTAGAGCTAGAAAGTTGAGGAACAATGGGAAAGTAATTCTGCTTTGAAAGTTGATAAACTTGTAACCTCACTTGAGAAAAGGGTTGATCCCAGCTTTCTTTCCTAACAGCAGCAGTCAAGCACCCAAGCTAACTGGCTAACATTGACTAGCTTGTTAGCTTCTTCCAGACACAAATGAGAGAACTCATTCTGACCATTTTACTCGCCCTAGCAGAGCTGGTTAGGCTGTTTTTGTGTTATCCAGAGCATTGGTGACTAACTGTGCTGCTGGCAACAATTTTTTTTTTGCCAACGTTTACTGACACCATCCGTATTCAACGGGTGTTGAACGTTTGTAAATTCATCAGTTATTCTGTGCTATGGCACACTCAGACGAGTGCTCTGAAATCAGAGTAGACAGCCAGAGTGAATTTACCAGTTAGATCTATCAACAGTTTTTGCAGTGACATCATGAACATTCTATTGAAATGGTTACTTGCATAGTGGAGTCTTTTGTTAAGACATGTAGCTAGCTAGCTAAACAATGAACCATAATCCCAGCATTACTACCCTGCTTGAGCTAACCAACCCGGTTCAATGTTAGCTAGCTAACAGTAGGCTTTAACTAGCAAAGCAAATTGCTCAGCGATTGATTTTATTTATTTATTTTTATTTCACCTTTATTTAACCAGGTAGGCCAGTTGAACAAGTTCTCATTTACAACTGCGGCCTGGCCAAGATAAAGCAAAGCAGTGCGACAAAACAACAGAGTTACACATAAACAAATGTACAGTCAATAACACATTAGGAAACAAAAATAGAAAAATCTATGTCCAGTGTGTGCAAATGTAGAAGACTAAGGAGGTAGGTAATAAATAGGCCATAGAGGCGAAATAATTACAATTTAGCTTTAATACTGGAGTGATAGATGTGCAGATGATGATGATGTGCAAGTAGAGATACTGGGGTGCAAAAGAGCAAGAGGGTAAGTAATAATATGGGGATGAGGTAGTTGGGTGTGCTATTTAAAGATTGGCTGTGTACAGTGATCGGTAAGCTGCTCTGACAGCTGATGTTTTAGATATGAATAATACTACACAGATCATACACCTAACGTTAGCTAGGGTTAGAGGCAATGTTCCCTTCACTCTAAGGGACTGCCGCGCAGAAGAAATAGCAGCCTGTGCAGAGAAGCACGAGATTGAACTTCACTGAACTTTCTAGTGTGTGAATTGTGATCGAATCAATGCAATATTAGCCACTTTCAATGCAGCATACCGAATCAAAATGAACTATGCAAGAGATTTTCTTGTAGGCAGAGCGCATTGGAGTAGGATTCTAATGCATTGATAGGCACGACTCAGGCCCATACTTGTCACATAATTGCGTGCCATAACCAATCCGAGTTGCAGTATCCCTACATGCAAATAGACCATTGCCATATATGGATCTGTGCCATTTACTTCGAACTGGACTGCATTTACAGCATGTCGCTTTGTTTTGAGCTCAAAGCAAGAGCTGCATGTAGCCACGTGTGTACATTTGTTCATATTCATTGCTAGCAAGTGAGTTATTAGCCCAGTTATAGCTAATTTCTAGTGAGCAATGGGAGAGTGGTTGCTTCCTACAAGAGCACAAAAAGTGTACATTTCTAGCCATCTTTGAAAAGCAAGTCAGGTAAAGGGCTTTTTTTCTGTCTTAAAGGGGAAGTGTTGTATTGGAGACATGCTTGAATAAACTAAGTAGCCAATAGGCAGACGGTAGCATAGTTTGTCTGATTCTCTGTGATAATGGTATGTGAATAATAGTTATTGTATTTTGTAAAGTGGTTTCTTGAGTAAAACAACATTTTCAGTCACCACCTTGTCTGAAGGACAAGTGGATAAACAGCTTAATGTCAATCCCGACATGTTTTTTCCCCCCAAAAGTCTCATGGAATGTAGGCCTACATTGAACACCACACATTGGCTGCTACTGTAGACTGAATGGTAGAACAGCCATGTAAAAATGTTATGGGATGCTTTTCCCCCATTGTTTCTTTATGGAAGGCAACTCTGATAGGCTACGTTTTGATCAAATAGCCACAGTAGCCTACTTGGTCACTGTTATAACTAACTTAAAGCGGGTGCAGCCTCAGTGTTCACAGTAAACGTGCACCAGAAGTTGCACAGAACTTTCACAATGTTTCCGTTTGGACTCAGCAGACCTGAAATTTGCGCAGTGATACTTTTTTGTTGTTGAAGGAACATCGGTTAGTGGTTATGGTTAGAGTTAGGGGAAGGGTTAGCTAACATGCTAAGTAGTTGCAAAGTAGCAAAATTGCTCAAGTTGTCCGTTATGAGATTCAAACACTCAACCGTTGGGTTGCTAGATGTTCGCATTATACACCCACCCATAATTTCATTTTTTACTTTAAGTAACCATACCAAACATAAAATATCATACTAATTTGGGTGTCTTGGATTTACATTTACTATGTTACGTCTAGTCTATGAGAAAAGGGTGTTTACGTTTAGACTTGGGCTTCAGTGCCCAATAAACAGACCTTCTTTATGACTGCAGTATTGTCCTAACATGCCCTTTCTCTGATCAATGATCTGAAACTGGTAACATTGCATATTACATGATTCAACATGACCCTTTCAGTTAATTTGAGTGGGATTAAATCAGACAATTACAGTGCAGTGCACCCCTTTGGGAAGAGGGATACTCATGCATGACATTACAACAGATGAGCCCTGCCTCCTCAACACCCTCTGTGTTGAGTGCTCTCCAAATGTTGTTGGCTGTGGTTCAATATACACACACACACACACACACACACACACACACACACACACACACACACACACACACACACCTTATAGTCAGACTGAGGCTGACTGAACAAACTGCTATTCATGATATCCTCAAATAATTTCTCTATTACTTTTCTTCACCATGTGTCTCTAGTTTTGTCCCCTCTTTGCCATCAAGACTCTCTTAGAGTGTAGGCTACATCAATATAACTCAAGAAATAGGGAGTGAGGCTAGTGAATCGGTTTACCATGTCAGATAATGCTTGAAGTTTTCATTGGTTAAGGAATACTTCATCCTAGTAAGGCATTCCTTTGATTTTCCAATTTCTCCTATCACTGATGCTGATTACACAAGTAAAACACAGGGTTGGTTGTAATTAAACTACATAATGTATTGCCATATCCACATGAAAGACATTCATAAATCTACATACAATTAGCTAGTTAAAATTCAAGTGGGTGAGTTCTCCAGTCCAGATTGTGAGCCATGTATGCTAAACCTAGAAGTTGAGTGAAAACATGGCAGACGATTTCTACGTAATGTTAGACACGATGGAAAGGCAAAACTGGTTACCGTGAGGCAGATACAATGCTTACTTAGTGGATCATGTGCTGAAACAGACACAATGGACATAATCTTTGTACATAGCATAGGTCTCTACACAGAAATTCACAATGCACATTCAACAGTAAAAAAAGTAGTCCTGGTAGGCCAATCTTAAATTCAACGTCTGCTAAATGACTTAAATGTAAGTTACAATTTAAACTTGAGATATCTTACCTGCACCATGGTCATAACATGACATGGATTCAGTAGGTATATCACTGTCTTGGTGGCGAATTTGAATCCGACCTCTACTCCAAACGTCATACACAGAGCAACCAGCAACAGGTTCTTGCCGAAACTGTCCTGTTTCGTCCTTGGCCCATCTTTCGCAATCTCTTTGAGTTCTTTACAAATGTTGATTTTTCTCAATGCGACGACAACTTCCACGATGGAAATCAGAACCATGACAAAACTCTCGCTGATACGTTGTTGCGGTGCAAGAAAGGCGGCACATTCTGGGCCCCCGTTGCCTTCAAACTTTGGGTCCACGCCGCCATACAACCAGTCTAAAAGACTGTAAATGTTATATCTAGACATATTCCTCTTCTCGTGTTGGAAAAGGTAGGAACAAGACGGAATAAAAGACAGTACACTGATTTCCTGTCGAAACATGAACTGCAGTATTTCACCTCGGCAGTGATCTCTATAAAGCTGAGGCAGAAATGTATCCACCAAAGCTGCCACCGCCTCCTATTCTTGACAAGTAGTAATAGTAGCAACAAATCAGCTAGCTTGCGTGGACGGGAACTCGGTGGCCAACAGTGCCAGTGCGAGACCAAATTCCAGGGGGGTCTCTAGCAAACTATAGCTGCTTCTCGTTGACATGGAAACGTGGACATTCAAATAACCGCTGTGATTACAGTAGCGAACAGCATGTCATGGCCATGTTACCAATTTGCTGTGGAAAATAGCTAACTGCAAGCAATTGCTAACGTTAGCTAGCAGGTGGCAGCCACATCCGTTTGCCAAATATATTGGCTAACCGGTAGGAAGAAAATAGTCCACAATTCTCTAAAACGTCCGGCTGTAGTTCTTCCGTTGCTATATCTCACCAAGAAAGGTAATTTTCAGCACCCAGTTGCACGACGTGTCACAAACCAGCAGAACTGCAAATATTTTACATCGATCCAGCACAAGTGTGGAAGTAACTACTGACTGTTAGCTAGCTACTGTATCTAACTAAATGGTTACATTACAACTATATGTGATTTAACGTGCATCGCAAGATACAGTTCTTGCAGCAACGATATTTTATATTAAATAATGTTATAGCTTTGTTCACAAAACCAGTATCAGTTAGTCGTAAACCATTTCAATTTGTCTCTACACTAAATTACTTCCTGGATTGGATAGCTGCATTTAACCCCGCCTTCTTTCCAAGTAACATTCAGTTAACCCCTTGATGCTAGACCCTAATGTGTTCACATCCCATATGCCTATAAATGTACAATACGCGTTATCTGATGTGTAAAAAATATATAAATACATTCAATAAGAATAACAGTGTTCCAGATTTATGGAACCGTTTCCCCTGTCAGATAAGAGAGAGGCAAACACCATTGAGGTTTTAAACATATAATTTGAGGTAGAAACCAATGTATTAAACTGTTCAAATAAAGTTTAGAATTATTATTTCAGTCGACAATTAGAGACACTTTAGTTTAGTGGACCTATGTTGGGTGTAGCCATAGGGTGTCTTTCGCAGTATCCTCAGCAATCGGCGTATTCGATTATGCTGAGCCGCGGGGCGTCGGGCGAAAGAGAGGTGAGAGGAGCGTCATGCTCTAATCGAACGGTAATCGGTGCCGTTTAGTTTTGTTACGGACAAGGCAGCATGGTGCATTGTCCAGAAACATACATCTCTTTTCCATAAAATAAATGTTAGAATTTTCTGATTATTTTTCATTGGGAAGGCAGATGAAGCGTTTTATCAAAATCAATCACTTTTGCATGGGAAAACATAATCCTCGTAATTACTTCACGTGCTTAATTATGTCACTTTTGTTTTGAGGCGATTTCACCATAGGCTTTGGACGGGGCAGCTGGCTCACGCCCGGGAGGCAGCCCGGTTCCAAATCGAAAGCATTCAACTTTCAGCGGATGCTGAACAGGGCTACGCATGTGCCCGGGCGAGATTATGATGATTATTCTTCTTCAATGTACAATGTCCAAGGCGCAATCGTGCAAACACCACCTCTTACTTCCTAATCCCAATTTAGAATTTTGGTCCACCGACCTTTGGAGGGCATATAAATGCCGGCCCTTGGGCTCAGAGTCCCATCTTTTATTATTATAATTTATTTGTATTTTATTTACACTTTATTCAACTTGGCAAGTCAGTTAAGAACAAATTCTTATTTACAATGATGGCCTACACCGGGCAAACTTGGACCGACCAAAACCTGGGCCAATTGTGCACACCCTATGGGACTTCCAATTATGGCCGGTTGTGAACAGCCTGCCACACATCTATAAAAATGGCCCTGATCTTACATTTGTCCTCACCTCTACCCAGTGGAACATTAATATCAATTATATCTTGTTTAAAGCTCTTTTAGCCATCTGGTCTACAATATAATTCCCTTCCACACACAAATGGACTGGGACCCAGTAGAATCTTACTACAACTACCAGTCTCTCAATTCTCCATAATAACATTAATTCCTCCAATAGTAGGTCACTCCTATTAGATTTGCCAGCTGATACACTATTCAATACAGACAGGGAATCTGAGCATGTTATAATTCTGACAGGTTCAACGTCCTCAATCCAGAGTCACTTTACCTCTACCTACATGTACATTTTACCTCAACTAACCATTGCCCACACACATTGACTCTGTACCGCTACCCCCTGTATATAGCCCCACTGCTGTTATTTTAATTATTTGATTTTGATTTCAGAGCAACTACTATCGCCAACAGTTCAACTGAGTATGCTGACAGTTAATCTGTTAGTCTTCTACATATCTCCACATCAAATTCAGGAATGTAAATCCTTGCTCCGGTGTGTAAACTGGAAAAATGCTTTAAAACTTCTTCCAATGTAATTGTCAACCAGTTTCCCTATATCACTGACTTCTGACAAATCTTTTATTTTCTTTACCAAGGTTAGAGCAACAACAGGATCTGGGACTAACCATGGAGGAACATCCCTTATCACCACAGAAGGGCCAACCTCCAATTCCCTCAAACCCCTCTCATCAGCAAGCTTTCCAACTGTCCAACCAAAACCACTGCCTTGTCTACTAGTATATTCTATACAGTCATCTAGAACAGTAGCAGTGGGATGATCAACCTTTCAGCCTAACCCAATAAGCTAATGACAATTTATTACGCTGTATATCCAAAGGAATCTACCTCTACTAATAAGGCAACTGCTCGGCATCAGAGGGTAGTGCGTTTTTTCAAAAACTCCAGTCACCCAAGTCATAGATTGTTCTTTCTGCTACCGCATGGCAAGCGGTATCGGAGAGGCAAGTCTAGGTCCAAAAGGCTCCTTAACAGCTTCTACCTCCAAACCATAAGTCTGCTGTACAATTAATCAAATGGCGACCCAGACTATTTGCATTGACCCCTTTGTTTTTACACTGCTGCTACTTGCTGTTTATTATCTATGCATAGTCACTTTACCCCTACCTACATGTACAAATTACCTCGACTAACCTGTACCCCCGCACATTGACTCGGTACCGGTACCCCCTGTATATAGTCTCGATATTGTTATTTTATTGTGTTACTTTTGACAATTTTTTACTTAAGTTTATTTGGTATATATTTTCTTAACTCTTTCTTGAAATTCACTGTTGGTTAAGGGCTTATAAGTAGTCATTTCATGGGAAGGTCTACTTACACCTGTGTATTTGTCACATGCGCCAAATACAAATTTGATTTGATACAGATGTTGATTTAAATGAACCAATACATATCCTTAAAGCTATATACTCGATTCTGTCCAGCGTCTGAAGCCAAGTCTTCGTCGCTGTTCTAAAAACTATACACCCGTAGTCAATTGGCGTCCTGATCAGAGCTCTATAAATATCCATCAACGATTGTCTGTCAGCACCCCATTCATAACCAGAGACTGAGCGCATAAGATTCATCACCTTCTTACACTTTGTTTCAACATTTATGGCATGATCTTTCCATGTATATCGCTCATTGAACCAAGACCCAAATATTTGTACTTAAAAACCCCATAGACTGTCCATTATGAAACAACTGTATATTATCAGCAACTTTCTTCTTTGAGAAGAACATACAGCAAGATTTCGCCACTGACAATTTAAAACCCCAGTCAATCGACCATCTTTCAACATCCTCTATAGCTTGTTGAATACATTTGGTCACATGAGAGACTTTCCTTCCCTTCTTCCAAATAGCTACATCCTCAGCATATAGGGAAGCCCCAATGCCACTACCTACATTCAAAAATACATTGTTAATCATAATATTGAAGAAAATAGGACTGATAGCACTGCTTTGAGGAATACCATTGTCAACTCCATAGGCATCAGATAAAATGGATCCTATTTCAACTTGAAAAGATTGATTAAATAAGATGTCCAAAATCCAGTTATATAATCTCCCACCAATACCAAGTCTTTCTATCTTAATCAGTAGGCTCTCTCTCCACATAGTGTCATATGCCTTTTCAATGTCAACAAATACATTAGCCATTACTTCTTTCATGACCAGAGTTATTTCAACTTCATTGCTCACCTTTACTAATGCATCCAAAGTAGATCTATCTACCTTTACATAATCCACTTTGACATTGACTCAATAAACCTCTATGTTCCAGGAAATAGGACAATCTGTTAACTATCATCTTTTCCATCAGTTTACACAAGTTAGAGGTCAGTGCTTTTGGTCTGTAACTATCAGCAAGTGAAGGGTCCTTACCAGGCTTTATAAATGGTAGTATTACTGCACGTTTCCAACCAGAAGGTTATTTTAGAATTTTTTTATTTAACCTTTATTTAACCAGGCAATACAGTTAAGAACAAATTCTTATTTACAGTGCCGGTCTACATCGGCCAAACACGGACGACTCTGGGCGAATTGTGCGCCGCCCTATGGGACTCCCAATCACGTCCGGTTGTGATACAGCCTGGATAGGTATAACCCCCTCACTTCAAATCGTATTAAATAATCCCAGGAGAACATACATAACCTCATCAGGTATATGGTTAAACATCACATAACACAACTGATTATGATCTTGGGCTGTATATCAACAGTATCCCTTTTCTTCAAATCAAATGTTATTTGTCACATGCGCTGAATACAACAGGTGTAGAACTTACCGTGAAATGCTTACTTACAAGCCCTTAACCAACAACGCAGTTCAAGAAATAGAGTTGATAAAATATTTACTAAATAAACTAAAGTTAAAAAAATCTAATCAATCATAAAGTAACACAAGAAAATGTACATAACAATAACGAGGCTATATACAAGGGGTACCGGTACCGAGTCAATGTGCGGGGGTACTGGTTAGTCATGTTAATTTGTAAAGGGACTATGCATAGATAATAAACAGCAAGTAGCAGCAGTGTAAAAACTAAGGGGGGGGGGGGGGGTTTGGACCTAGACTTGGCGCTCCAGTACTGCTTGCCGTGTGGTAGCAGAGAGAACAGTCTATGACTTGGGTGACTGGAGTCTGACAATTTTTTGTATATAGGTCCCCGATGTCAGGAAGCTTGGCCCCAGGGATGTATTGGGCCGTACTCACTACCCTCTGTAGTGCCCTGCGGTCAGATGCCGAGCAGTTGTCATACCAGGCGGTAATGCAACCGGTCAGGATGCTCTTGATGGGGGAGCTGTAGAACTTTGAGGATCTGGGGACCTATGCCAAATCTTTTCAGTCTCCTCATTTAACATTACATTTAAGTCATTTAGCAGACGCTCTTATCCAGAGCGACTTACAAATTGGTACATTCACCTTATGATATCCAGTGGAACAACCACTTTACAATAGTGCATCTAAATCCTTTAAGGGATAACCCCGGGGGGGGGTTAGAAGGATTACTTTATGCTATCCTAGGTATTCCTTGAAGGGGTGGGGTTTCAAGTGTCTCCGGAAGGTGGTGATTGACTCCGCCGTCCTGCCGTCGTGAGGGAGCTTGTTCCACCATTGGGGTGCCAGAGCAGCGAACAGTTTTGACTGGGCTGAGCGGGAACTGTGCTTCCTCAGAGGTAGGGAGGCGAGCAGGCCAGAGGTGGATGAACGCAGTGCCCTTGTTTGGGTGTAGGGCCTGATCAGAGCCTGAAGGTACGGAGGTGCCGTTCCCCTCACAGCTCCGTAGGCAAGCACCATGGTCTTGTAGCGGATGCGAGCTTCAACTGGAAGCCAGTGGAGAGAGCGGAGGAGCGGGGTGATGTGAGAGAACTTGGGAAGGTTGAACACCAGACGGGCTGCGGCGTTCTGGATGAGTTGTAGGGGTTTAATGGCACAGGCAGGGAGCCCCGCCAACAGCGAGTTGCAGTAATCCAGACGGGAGATGACAAGTGCCTGGATTAGGACCTGTGCCGCTTCCTGTGTGAGGCAGGGTTGTACTCTGCGAATGTTGTAGAGCATGAACCTACAGGATCCTGTGGGGGAAAAGGTGTTGTCGTGTTCTCTTGACAACTGTCTTGGTGTGTTTGGATCATGATTGATTGTTGGTGATGTGGACACCAAGGAACTTGATGTACACATTAACATGAGCATGTAAAATCTCACACTTGCATTGCCTTATATACATTGTCCAAGTAACTCCACTTTGTACCCTAGCAAAAGTCTTCCCCAACAAGTCTGCTTTTTCTTTATCAGTTACGGCCATTTTTTTACCCCCAACCCAGGCGAGATTAATCAAACCCCCTCATTATTAGTGCGTGCACGCCCTCTAGTGGTTTTCATTTTTCTTCACAGCTGAAGTGACCCAGGAAATTTCATAGGAGGACATATCATCCGATATCACTCCATGACTGCACTCCCCACCCTGAAGCTTGTGCTTTCCCACCTGCCCATGGAGAGAACCTACAGGAGATGGGTAATCCATACAATGGACTTGTAGGGTTCATGCAGCAATGGCAGTGGCTATTAAGTATTTTTTTACAATAATATAATTTTTTTGCTCAGAACGTAAGTAGCTAGGATTAGAGAATGCAACCAAGATGTAAAGGTAAATGTGCCACCCTGTCTTGACTTAATCTGGGCTTTGGTTTTACCAACAAAAGCCAGATGTTTTAGTCTGGTCTAATACTGGCTCCCTCCCAGTGAACATCAAAGACAATGTATATACAGACAGAAAAAAGCCCCACCCACCCTCTGGGGTGGGCGGTAGTGATGAGCTGTTACTTTCTGTACTTTGGGCTTCAAAACACTAAAAAGTTTCCCCTGTATGGATGCTGGTGTCAGTATGATTCACCAAAATGTTTATGCAAATGAAAAAATTCTAATGGAGTGCACAGCGAAAATAATGAAATTCTGATTTCTTGAAAAGATTATGAGATCACTGCAGCACTAAGAGGTCAACTTCGCCCCCACCCATCACACTTTCGCTGTTGTAAAAGGTTTTTATGTCAACACATACAATCCATACTTGGAAATATCCAGTAATATCAAAGGCATAAACATTTGTAATAAGTGTCTTTATTTTGTATTATTCAACTTTTCATCTACTTACTACTTTGTAGCTACTTTGCAACTACTTAGCATGTTAGCTAACCCTTTCCCTAACCCCTAACCTTAACCCTTAGCACTGGGGTTCTGAAACTTTTTGGGCCACGGACCCCTTTTGTGATAGCAAATTCATCAGTGACCCCCTTATAATCAGAACACAACGCGAGTGAGATAATAAATGGCATACAAGGAGTTTTACCATGACTTCATGTGTAAGGCCGGAAGAAACAAATCTCAGTTTATTGGAAGGAACATTTTAAAGGTTCAGCTCTTAGCATTGGAGAGAAGAAAAAAAACAGTTTAAGCTAATTTCCTGCAATTCTAACTTTGGTAAAAAGTTAATATTAAGATATCCTTCCCATCGATACTGTCCCAGCATCAACCGTTAAGGCCAGTTCTATGACTGTCCGGCAAATGTGTTACGAGCCTGTCATCTTGTGGTCATCACACAACACCTGTACTGAACTTTCAAGAATAAAGTCATAACAAGTCTGATAATTCTCTGAACTTTTCAGAAAAAGTTGTGATCATAATAACCTTATATGTTCTGTTTTTAACAGATCCTTCTGAAAGTCTGTTAAAATGTAAATGTTAATATGAAATGTATTTATGAAATAAAAATGCTCCTTTGCTGTTTATTTTTCCTAAAGAAATGTACATAGCCCTGGTCATATAACCTAATACTTTTTTATTCTTTTCATGGCCATGATACTGTAGCAGCAAGAGAGAGGACAAAGAACACCACAACTAAAACGTTCACTAGCATGATCCATTGTCTGTAACAAAGAACATAAGAACAGAATACAACAGTAGTGACTATGGGAAAAAAAGACAACAGAACATTTGCAAAAAGCACAAAAATCTGAAGTCATAATACACAATCCATAGACAATGTCAAATGAAACACTGTTCTCTCTTATCTTCACACTAAATATTAACCCAGTAAATATTATGAAGCAATATTATGAAGCAAGTACTAATTCAACTGCTAATGTTTCAAAGAAAATGTGGTTATTAAACTTTCTGCTAATAAAGTTCATAATGACACACAAGTTATGTAAATTTTGAGCGTAAGTGCGTCAAAGAGCTACAAGAATTGGCTGTGGGGACATTCCCTAAAAGCTGACTAATTCATAATTCCCATCCAGCTGCCGGGAGAGACCCAGGGGAAATTTGATTGAGTGTGACATTACTAAACCATGGTCACTGTCCCCTCCACTGTCACACAAACTTTTCAAGGCAACCCAGAGGAACCTGTCCTCTCAGACAACACAAACATAGGGCAACTCAATGTTTAAACGACTCTCTTCTGCAACCGAGGAAGTAACCTTTTTCTTCTTAGATTCTTAGAATTCGGGGTCTACTGAAGCAGGAAGGATGTGGAGCAATAGGCAGTGCTGCAGAGAGGCACCAAATGAGAGATTCAGGTGGAGACAGGTCCACACAAACCAGCGGGTAGGTCTATGAAGAAATTGTTTCATCTTGAATGTTCATACAGTTGAAATAATATTTATAAAATAACAAGCTGCAGGAGAATAAATGTATTGCAGCCTCTTGTATAGTTTAAGTCTTTAAAAAAAACAATGAGTTATTGGCTGTTTCACATATCTAGTGGTTGAAAAGGAACCATCATGAAAGTAGATTTTAGATTTTATATAGCTGGAATAAAATGTAGCTAATTTGTATAAAGATGAAAAGATAAGATTCTGACCCTACATTCATTAAATATGGAAGTCAAGGTTGTGCCATTAACATTAAAAGTCAGATTTGGTAAATGTGACATAACATTAACCGTCCAATAAACATAGACATCACCCATCCTTAATGAACAGGACATTTCCCTGTGAGAAATGAATGTGTGAATGAATGTTGTAAAGGTAGTGTGGATACTCTTGGGAGATAAATATGTCAACTCTGTGAATGATAACTGGAGCATGGCGTTCCCTTCTCCGTCCTACAAACACAAATGTATAGACACTTTCACTTTTACAGTGTCCTTTAAAACAGCATGTAAAACACAACACGTGAGGTCGGCTTCTGACAAACCTTGCTGTAATGATATGCACTGTAACTCAGAGTTAATGGAGATGTAAAACTGGATTCAATTTTAATAAAGAATATATTATTGTATATTTTCCAAGTGTTTCTTGGGGTCAAGAAGTGGTTGTTTGTAATCGATAAGGCAAACATTTGCTTTTAAATTGCCAGGTTAGCCTGGCTAAAATATATGCATTGCCATCTATTTTAATTAAAGAGAATGGTTTGATTTTCACAGCTCAAAGATTGGAAATATTTCAATTGCCATTGAGCTGCAGGCGCCTTCAAGATGGATCTGGACTCTCAACATGGGTCACTGACACCAAGATGTCCATGGCTCACCCAGTACTCAGTGTAAGGTCTGTGTGATCAAAGTACAGCTACATCTGATTACTGGGTCAGTAATGACATTATAAGCTACATGTGCCCAAACTGAGCACCTCAATAGGTATGGGGACCATTATGCCAACTGTATTCTTGTTTAATAAAACACACCTTTGACTAAGTACAGTGTTGATTATTATTTATTGGTGTCTGCTAGACCAGAGTGATGAAGGGACAGAGATGAGAAGAGGAAGCCACTTTAGACTATTGAGATGCAGCCTTTCTTAGCCAAAAAAAAACACTGTGTCCTCTGCTCTACTTTCCCTTGGAACTTTTCCATCCTTTCTCACTTGGATACATTCAAAATAACAACAACACAAAAGTATATTAGTTGTCTTAACACTTTAATCCAGTTTCCAAACCAGGGAGTCCAACTTTGAAGAAGACTTGGAGTGAGATTTTACCCAGATGGCGTCTGGGGGTCCTTCCCCAGGAAAGTTGTAGTGTTTCAAAGCTAATTTCCTGGAAATCTATGCATTTGACATGGCTTAGGCCTATGACCAGGATGAAAAAAAAAAAGTGTCAGGTATATTCAGAATGCTTTGAACATTAAATGAACACTCAAAATTCAACAACTTTGTTACTTTGGGATTTTGGGGGAATTAAATTTAAGGTTTACTAATATTTTTGCAAACATATTTTTTAGGTGGTTTGACACTTTATGCAGACAGTAATGAAATTAGATGGGGAGACAGGCAAATGGGAGAAACAGTGAGAAGGTCAGTGGGAATGCTCTGCACAGGAAATACTAATATGAATGGTTGATGGCAGTGGGTAACCAAATCATAGATTACAGTCTCCTTGTCCATAGACTGCCTTCAAGGTAAGGACACAAATTTTGTCTTTTGTAATTTTGGTGAACTATCTTTTTAAAATAGGCCTGGAAGAAAATCCTGCTGGCTCTCCAGGAGGGTTGGCCATCCCTGAGCTGTTTCTCAAGTGATGGGTATTTGAAAATGTTCTTGTTATAACAATACATTTGTCAAAAATCACTCAACCTTCTATCACTCAATCTAATCAATATTCTAGTGGTTTATGCCTACTAGTTGAAGATCCTTGCCATCATCTTACTCTACATAGACAAAATATGATGCTTTGTGAGTCCCCCTACCATCTCTGCCTAGCATGTGCACAGTGCTAAAATGTAAAAAAATATATTCTAGGCCTGGAGCATTTAATATCCAATGCTTATTTGTAGGACATTCAAAACTGTCTATTAATGGCTGCAAAAATACAGAGCCTCAAATAATTCATTTTCAAATATCAGATTCCAAATCTATGATAACACTGCCAAAATTGGGAAGAAGAGGGATAATAAAATACTGTTAGTGTGGGGAATAATAGTAATGTTCTTGCTGATAAGCACACTAACTACCCTTTATTTTAGCCCATTGATAAGAATGATAATTGTTCAACTGATCAGACTAAATAAAGTAAATTGATAATAAAATCTCCTGAAGACAAGATTACATAAATCTTCCCCTACAATTAACCAAATGCAACCTTAAAGGTCCTCAATGATGTCACCATTGCCCTTGATTCTAAGCAAGATTGTACTGCTATTTTTACTGACTTGGCCAAAGCTTTTGATACAGTAGACCATTCCATTCTTGTGGGCTGGCTAAGGAGTATTGGTGCCTCTTCGGGGTCTTCGGCCTGGTTTGCTAACTACCTCTCTCAAAGAGTGCAGTGTATAAAGTCAGAAAATCTGCTGTCTCAGCCACTGCCTGTCACCAAGGGAGTACCCCAAGGCTCAATCCTAGGCCCCACACTCTTCTCAATTTACATCAACAACATAGCTCAGGCAGTAGGAAGTTCTCTCATCCATTTATATGGAGATGACACAGTCTTATACTCAGCTGGCCCCTCCCCGGATTGTGTTAAATGCTCTACAATAAAGCTTTCTTAGAGTTCAACAAGCTTTCTCTACCCTTAACCTTGCTCTGAATGCCTCCAAAACAAAGGTCATGTGGTTTGGTAAAAAGAATGCCCCTCTCCCCACAGGTGTGATTACTACCTCTGAGGGTTTATAGCTTGAGGTAGTCACCTCATACAAGTACTTGGGAGTATGGCTAGACGGTGCACTCTCCGCTCATATCAAAGCTGCATGCTAAAGTTAAATCTACACTTGGTTTCCTCTATCGTAATTGCTCCGCTTTCACCCCAGCTGCCAAACTAACCCTGATTCAGATGACCATCCTACCCATGCTAGATTACGGAGACATAATTTATAGATCGGCAGGTAAGGGTGCTCTCAAGCGGCTAGATGTTCTTTACCATTCGGCATCAGATTTGCCACCGATGCTCCTTATCGGACACATCACTGCACTCTATACTCCTCTGTACACTGGTCATCTGTATATCCGTCCCAAGATCCACTGGTTGATGCTTATTTATAAAACCCTCTTAGGTTTCACTCCCCCCTATCTGAGATACCTACTGCAGCCTTCATCCTCCACATACAACACCCGTTCCGCCAGTCACATTCTGTTAAAGGTCCCCAAAGCACACACATCCCTGGGTCGCTCCTCTTTTCAGTTCGCTGCAGCTAGCGACTGGAACGAGCTGCAACAAACACTCAACTGGACAGTTTTATCTCAATCTCTTCATTCAAAGAATCAATCATGGACACTCTTACTGACAGTTGTGGCTGCTTTGTGTGATGTATTGTTGTCTCTACCTTCTTGACCTTTGTGCCCAATAATGTTTGTACCATGTTTTGTGTTGCTACCATGTTGTTGTTATGTTGTGTTGCTGCCTTGCTATGTTGTTGTCTTAGGTCTCTCTTTATGTAGTGTTGTGTGTTTTGTCCTATATTTATATTGTATTTTTTATCCCAGGCCCTGTCTCCGCAGGAGGCCTTTTGCCTTTTAGTAGGCCATCATAGTAAATAAGAATTTCTTCTTCACTGACTTGCCAAGTTAAATAAAGGTTAATAAAAAATATATGCATATTTCTAATCAAACTTAAACTTTTGGGTTCACAATCTTTTTGACAGATTTATTTTAGTTACAAATCAGGTCACCGTGCCAAAGTTCCATGCTAAAACAGCGCTACCGTGCTGCTCTTTTGACTGTTTTAGAAACTCAGCAGAGAACCTTCTCGCTCTCCATTCAGCTCCTATCTCATCTTGAGGGCCGTTACTTTAAAATGCAAATTCTTACATTGCTAGACCAATCATATGCTTCAATGTGCCACTGTTCAGTGCTTTGGCAAGACAGGACAATGATAAAGATTCCGTGCGGTCTCAGTTGCTCCGATTTCAAAATGATTTGAGCACAGTTGAAAAGTTAACGCACTATATACAATGGACTAATTAGAAAAATAAAAGCAGTACTTTCCAATGCGTGAGATATAAGAGGTGCGGCGTGGGAGCGTGAGAAGAGAGTCAATACGTGTAGTGCTAGGGCAAAACAACACAACGTACACCCAGGGGCCCACGACCGAGTTTGGGAAACCCTCAATTTGAGCTATGGTCTAATGAACACCAGAAAGGCAGGATGTGTGTAGGCCCTATACATCGAAATGGTACTGGGCCAATTTTGTGATGTAACACGTGACATTTCGGATGGGCTGGGTTAAAACCAAATGAATTGAGAAAAATGGCCGAGAAGAATAAAGGTGAGAAACAAGCTAGCAATATCAATATTTTAAATATATTGCCCTCGCTAACTATATCACAAAATGTAGTCTTTAATCTGAGTAAAGTGGTCAAATACCATCAAACAAACGCAGTTACGTTAATGCACATGAACACGGTTGTCCTTCGGAAGGTTAGTTAGCTAAGGTAGAATGTGTAACGGTTTATGCTAACAATCGCAGTTAGCTAGCGCCCAGTCTAAATGCGGACCAGCGTCCTTTGTTTGCTAGTCCCCACGCCTGCTATTCAGGGTGGGAGTGCTACGTATTTTGTCAAATGAAATGCTTACTAACTCCATGTTGCTAGCTAGCTTCCAGTGCCCTGGGTGTGTTGGTTGGTAGCTAGCTGTGGTAGCTAGCTGTGGTAGGCTAACTACTGAACTGGCTAGCTACAACATTTTACATACTACGACACACACTGGGCTAGTTCAATCACTTCGAAAATGTATTACTCCTTAGCTGTTATGACATTACAGTATGTCTGACTGTTTACTGACAACTGCTGAGGTCTCATGGGGGGCTAGTGTGAAGGAAGGCCATGTTATAGGACCCCGCCTACTTGTTTTACACTGAACCAAAATATAAACGCAACATGCAACAATTTCAAAGATTTGACTGAGTTAATATAAGAAATCAGTCAATTGAAATAAATAAATTAGGCCCTGATCTATGGATTTCATATTACTGGGAATACAGATATGCAAATGTTGGTCACAGATACCTTTAGAAAAAAAAGTTGGGGCATGGATCAGAAAACCAGTCAGCATCTGGTGTGACCACAATTTGCCTCATGCAGGGTGACATCTCCTTCGCTTAGAGATGATCCGGCTGTTAATTGTGGCCTGTGGAATGTTGTCCCACTCCTTTTCAATGGCTGTGCGAAGTTGCTAGATATTGGGGGGAACTGGAACACGCTGTGGTACGTGTCGATCCAGAGCATCCCAAACATGCTCAATGGGTGACGTCTTGAGTATGCAGACCATGAAAAACTGACATTTACAGCTTCTAGGAATTGTGTACAGATCCTTGCGACATGGGGTTGTGCATTATCACGCTGAAACATGAGGTGATGGCAGTGGATGAATGGGCCTTAGGATCTTGTCACGGTATCTCTGCATTCAAATTGCCATTGGTTTAAAATGCCATTTGTGTTCATTGTCAGTGGCTTATGCCTGCCCATACCATGACCCCACTGCTACCATTGGGCACTCTGGTCACAATGTTGACAATAGCAAACCACTCACCCACACAACGCCATACATCTGCCATCTGCCCAGTACAGTTGAAACCGGAATTCATTTGTGATGAGCACACTTCTCCAGCGTGATAGTGGCCATCGAAGGTGAGAATTTGCCCACTGAAGTTACGATGCCAGACTGCAGTCAGGTCAAGACCCTGGTGAGGATGACAAGCATGCAGATGCGCTTCCCTGAGATGGTTTGTGCAGAAATTCTTCGGCTGTGCAAACCCAGTTTCATTAGCTGTCCGAGTGGCTGGTCTCAGACCATCCCGTAGGTGAAGAAGCCTGATGTCGAGGCCCTGGGCTGGTGTGGTTGCAAGTGGTCTGCAGTTGTGAGTCTGGTTGGACGTACTGCTACATTTTCTAAAATGAGGTTGGAGGTGGCTTATGGTATAGAAATGAATGTTCAATTCTCTGGCAACAGCTCTGGTGGACATTCCTGCTGTCAGCATGCCAATTGCACGCTCTATCAAAACTTGAGACATCTGTGGTGTTGTGACGACAACTGCACATTTTAGTGCCCTTTTATTGTCCCCAGCACAAGGTAATCATGTTTAATCAGCTTCTTGACATGCCACACCTGTCAGGAGGATGGATTATCTGGGCAAAGGAGAAATGCACACTAACTGGGATGTAAACAAATTTTGTGCACAATATTTGAGAGAAATAAGCTTTTTGTGCGTATGGAACAGATTGTGGATGTTTCATTTCATCTCATGAAACATGGGTCCAACACTTTACATGTTGCATTTTATATTTTTTGTTCAGTGTATTTGTAGAATCTTCTAGTATCACTGATAATGCCAAGGAGGGGAGAAAAGGATACTATTTGAAAGTATTAACAGGACAATTCCATAAAACTGAATGAAAGGGTTTCACTATGTTTTGCAGGATATGTCAAAGATTTGGTGTCTGCCAGGCCAGTGTTTGTTCTTAACCCAGACAAAGCTCTTGACTACTGAGCTAATCACAAGTCTGTCTGACTGAACGAGAAATCGATGCCCATTAGATGTCTCTGGGCTGGTCTATTTTAGGCTTGTACTTAATTCAGCTTTTCCCAATCTTGGTCCTCTAGACACTCTAGCGGCATCAGATGATCAAAGTTTGACGATTAGTTGACCATTTGAATCAGCCGTGTAGTGCTAGGTCAAAACCAGAATGTGCAGCCCTTGGGGTCCCAAGGACTGAGTTTGGGAAACCCTGACTTAATGGGCAGAGATTTTTGATATACTGATTCCATGGCACATGGTTTATGAACTGATACACAAAACAACGCTGGCTTCAAAACTTAGTTTTTCATTTAAAATTATTTTACAAAATTCCTGCAACTGATAGAATGAGATATATGCTGAGCTGGCAGATTTTGCTGCAACTAGAGAGAATCATTAGATCACTTGTTTTGGTACTGCTCATATGTAGCTTGTTTTTGAAGAATTGCAACATATACCTGGAGCTAACTCTGTAAATAGCACTGCTGGGTGATTTACCCCGTAAAAAAACAATCTAACTTAACTGTCTGTCATCCGACGTGACGTAAGATACACAATACACACATTATTTCTACTGTTGAGGCCATCCAACATGCATTTCAGTGTCTTGCAAGGTTATGTGAGCCAAGGACGATTAAGCGTATGACACATTTTTAATTATGACTTGTTCTTCTAGATAAGAGTGAGGAGACCTTTGAAGTCATGGACGTAGTAGAGTATGCCAAGAAACAGAGATGGTGGAACAAAATATTTGGCGAGAACTCTGGGCCCTTAGCAGAGAAGTATAATGTTGCCACCCAGCTTGCCATTGGTGGAGTGTCTGGCTGGTGAGTCGATCAGTCCTGAATGTGTTAATATTAAACAGAACTAAGCCATGTGAATCTGGTGGTACAATTTAACCAATTAAATGACTTACCAGTTCTCTGTTTGACTGCTGTGTTACCTCTTAGGTGTGCAGGGTATTTGTTCCAGAAAGTTGGGAAGCTGGCAGCTTCGGCAGTGGGTGGAGGCTTCTTTTTCCTTCAGGTAGGGCTCGACTTCTTTACGTACATTTATTTTCTTGTTTTGATGATCCTTAGTTCTAAATGACACCTGACCAATTTATTGAGCCACATTTAACACAGATTCTGACAGTAATGTTTCATTAGGACACATACTTACTTAAACTGCATACTGTGGACTAATAATACTACATACTATTTAGAATGTACTGTTTAGAAAAACGAAAAGCAGTAAGTAGCAAATATTAGCAAACTAGGCTCGTCCAACTGAGAATGCAACATCTAATGCGCAGTTGCGTTGATTCCTGCCATTCGTTAATTTTGGTACAGCGTGTCCCCTTAGCTGTTTATCAGCTGTTGTCAAACACACACACAGGTCTCAAAGACGATTCTCTGGCCTCCTGAGTGGCACAGCGTTCTAAGGCACTGCATCGCTATAGACCTGGTTTGATCCCAGGCTGTGTCACAGTCGGCCATGACCGGGAGACCCATGAGGTGGCGCACAATTGGCCCAGCGTCGTCCGGGTTAGGGGAGGGTTTGACCGGCCGGGATTTCCTTGTCCCATCGTGCTCTAGCGACTCCTTATGTCGGCCGGGCGCCTGCAAGCACCCTTTGTTTGGCAGCTGGACGGTGTTTCCCCTGAAACATTGGTGCGGCTGGCTTCTGGGTTAAGCGAGCAGTGTGTCAAGAAGCAGTGCTGCTTGGCGGGATCATGTTTTGGAGGATGCATGGTTCTCGACCTTTGCCTCTCCCGTGTCTGTAGGGGAGTTGCAGCGATGGGACAAGCTTGTAACTACCAATTTGGAAATCACGAAAAAGGGGTAAAAGTACAAAAAAAGGAATAACAAAAAAATACTATTCTCTTACGCAAGTGTACAGCGAATTCTACTAGATGAAAATACAAAATGAGTTTGACATCCTGGCATTTAAAGCATCCAACATTTTCGAATGTCACAAACGACTATGGACAATTATGAATGTAGTACATGGAAGATATCAATAGCCCTTTGTATGGAGCATATGGGATGACAAATACACTGATAGAAATGAGTTTGCTCTAATTATTTCTCCAATGTTTGTTATTCTCCTCAATGCAACCCTTGCCTAAGTACTTAGCATTAGGAAGTGTAAAATGTGCTGTCAAAAGCTTTAATAGTATTTTTCACTGTTAAAATGCAATATTTTGTTGCAAGCAAAATTTCTCATTCTGGGAGAAGTAATAAAGTGAATTGTCTTTTAGAATTATTTTGTTTGTGAGAGCTTTGTGTGCGTGAGCATTGCAAAATAAATCTACACATGTCAATAATTTCATCCAAACTGCTCGCGCGTCAACGAGCGTCTGCGTAGCCAGGCACTAAAATAGAACTTGGTTCTATTTTTGATGCTTGAAGCGCTGCAAGTCCCGCCTCTCCAATCTCCTCATTGGTTTTTAGGAGCATATACTAGAGGTCAACCAATTATGATTTTTCAACGCCGATACTGATTATTGGAGGACCAACAAAAGCCGATACCGATTAAGCGTCTTTTTATTTATATATATATATATATATATATATATATATATAATATTTGTAATAATGACAATTTACAACAATACTGAATGAACACTTATTTTAACATAATATAATACATAAATAAAATCAATTTAGTCTCAAATAAATAATGAAACATGTTACATTTTGGTTTAAATAATGCAAAAACAGTGTTGGAGAAGAAAGTAAAAGTGCAATATGTGCCATGTAAAAAAGCTAACGTTTAAGTTCCTTGCTCAGAACATGAACATATGAAAGCTGGTGGTTCCTTTTAACATGAGTCTTCAATATTCCCAGTTTAGAAGTTTTAGGTTGTAGTTATTATAGGAATTATAGGACTATTTCTCTCTATACCATTTGTATTTCATATACCTCTGACTATTCAATGTTATTATAGGCACCATAGTATTGCCAGCCTAATCTCGGGAGTTGATAGGCTTGAAGTCTTAAACGGCGCTGTGCTTCAAGTATTGCTAAGAGCTGCTGGCAAACACAGGAAAGTGCTGTTTGAATGAATGCTTACGAGCCTGCTGCTGCCTACCACCGCTCAGTCAAATATCAAATCATAGACTTAATTATAATATAATAAACACACAGAAATACGAGCCTTAGGTCATTAATATGGTCAAATCCGGAAACTATCATTTTGAAAACAAAAAGTTTATTCTTGTGAGCCCAAACTGCTGCATATACCCTGACTCTGCTTGCACAGAACGCAAGAGAAGTGACACAATTTCCCTAGTTAATATTGCCTGCTAACATGAATTTCTTATAACTAAATATGCAGGTTTAAAAAAATATACTTGTGTATTGATTTTAAGAAAGGCATTGATGTTTATGGTTAGGTTCATTGGTGCTTTTTTCGCAAATGTGCTTGTTAAATCATCACCCGTTTGGCGAAGTAGGCTGTGATTTGATGATAAATTAACAGGCACCGCATTGATTATATGCAACGCAGGACAAGCTAGTTAACCTAGTAATATCATCAACCGTGTGTAGTTAACTAGTGATTATGTTAAGATTTGATTGTTTTTTTATAAGTTTAATGCTAGCTAGCAACTTACATTGGCTCATTGCTGCACTCGCGTAACAGGTGGTCAGCCTGCCACACAGTCTCCTTGTGGAGTGCAATGTAATCGGCCATAATCGGTTACCAATTGTTATGAAAACTTGAAATCGACCCTAATTAATCGGTCATGACGATTTAATTGGTCGACCTCTAGCATGTACCCAGGTGGGTGATTGAACACTGAACTGAGGTCCACACTCCAGTCCAGTTGGTGATGGTAATGCACCTTAAAGTTGGTTTTCAACTGCCATATAAAGTCCAAAGAAGATGAAGACAAAAGAAGACTGAAGGAGGAAAGATTACAAGAATCTGTGGCCTAATTGCCGGAGTAGAGGACCTTGTGCATTTCAGATAAAATAACAGCCCAATGTTTATATCCCCGAACAAATTATCTAGCAACAGCAAGCTAGCTAGCTAAATGGCTATGAATGTTTCATGTGTTTTGACCTGTACCCAAATGAATATAGGTGGGTGAGTTTGTTTTGATATTTCAACCTGCGTGTCCTGATTGTGTCTGGTGTGGAAGGACAAAATCAACATGCGCACGTGATGGCGGACACACCTGGTCTAGTCAACATTGCATTTATGCCTTGTATCATATACATATTTTGGAATGTTTATCTGTATATTTATTTTCTTATTCTTTTCATTGTCATTTAGGTCATTATTGTGGAGTCACTACAATGTTGTTGATCCATCCTCAGTTTTCTCCCATCACAACCATTTAAAATCATTAAGCAGTTTCCTTACCGTCCTGCAGCTCACTTCAGAAGGACGACTGCATCTTTGTGTCTGGGTGATTTTAATACATCATCCACATCATAATTATTAACTTGACCATGCTTAAAGATATAGTAAATGTTTGATTTGATATTGTAACCGATATACCAATCACTGAGGTTGTTGAAAAGCTCTCTGGATTTTGTAGTTGAATCTGTGCTTGAAATTCAATTCTTGACTGAGTGACCTCACAGATGTATTTATGTACGTATGTATGTGGGACAGAGGAAGGAGTAGTCATTCAAACGTCATGTCATTCCCTATTATTTCTCAGAGTCCATATAACTTTTGAGATTAGTTAAGCCAAATGTGACTTCTGAAATAATTTAGGCTTGCCTAAACAAAGGGGGTGAATACTTATGGAACAAATTAATTTTTTAATTTGTAAACATTTGTCGAATTTTCTTTTCACTTTGACATTATGGCATATTTTGTGTAGATCAATGACAAAATTACAATTAAATCTTTCAATCCCACTTTGTAACGCAACAACATTGGAAAAATGTTAAAGGGCATGCATACTTTATATAGGTACTGTATCTCTATGGTTATGATGATCAAGTCACATTGTCATTATTGGTGGGTGTGATTCATTTCCTTCTAGATTGCCAATCACACAGGATACATCAAAGTGGACTGGAAGAGGGTGGAGCGTGATGTAAACAATGCCAAAAAGCAGCTGAAATTGAATGCAGAAAAGCCCACTAAGGAAGTCAGGACAAAAGTGGATGAGGTAAGGGGTTATCATGGTCTACTACAAAATGGTGGATGTTTCTTCTCTCATTCATGTTTTAATATGCTCAGGACTAAAATGATTTAAGTCATCCACACCTTTTGTTTTACTCCAGAGTATAAAAGAGAACAATGTTAAAGAACAATACTCTGCAAAACCTTACCATCGGTTAAAGGTGCTTTTTCTTTTTTGTCTTACCAGGTGCAGACATTTGTGAAGAAGAATATTATCCTCACAGGAGGTTTTGCTGGGGGATTTCTGCTGGGCCTGGCCTCTTAAGAGCCTCTCATTTCGGTCTTTACTTAATGTTTGTCTTATACAAGGCTGAAAACAGCTTAAACCTAAGCAGCTATCTAGATATGTAAGTAGACTATATTGATATCATATGTCAAGCTAATTCATTGGCTTGATGGGTTTTTGGGCTTTTGGGCATGTGTCAATTTGAAAACAGCCTTTTAGATACTATGTCTGTGGTTAAAGTTTATGCATGGTCTGTGCACATATGGCAGGAGCATTGGCTTTAATTTTTCTATGGGTTGTTTTGGTGTGGTACTTATTTGAGAGATTATTCAGATTCACTTCAATAGTTTTATCTGTATGCATTCAGATGGAACTCAGGGTTCTCCCCAGGATTTTTTAAAACAAGGTGTTTCTGCTGAGTATGGCTGGGGGGTGGCCCGAAGTGGTGTAGTGGACTCAGTTTTTTTTATTTTATAATTATTTTTTTTTACACCTGTAACGGCCATTTCCTGCAATCTAGAGAAAAAATGGCCTATGATACATAAAGTGGCGCAGCGCCTCTTACATTCTATGGGGAGAACCCTGGAACTGGCAATGCCCTTTAATGTGTTTTCCCTAATATGGGATTTGTTTTGTAATATCCTGCATTTTCTAAGTTAAGATCAACAAGGTTGTTATGTGTTTTAAATGTTACTTCAGACCAAAGGGTTTGAGTTAAAAGCATCTACATGTATGAGTAAATACTGTATGACAGGACTAGGAGACCACAGTAACTCAAGTTTGAATGGTATTTGAAGTTAGTCTTACCTGAAAATCAGTGACATTTCAAAGTATAACTCAAAGAAAATCATGTGTGCATATTAACCGTCCCCAATAGTATTGACTTATTTACCAGTACAGGAGGTTGCGTGTGAAGTATTTATTTGAGATCAAGGAGTGAGAAGGCAAGACTGGACTTATGATTTGGCTTTCTAATTCCCTGCTTAAGAGTGAGGCGTGTCATATGTGTGTAAGTACAGGTTGTGTGCATTATCAAAAGCTAGGGTGTATTCATTATTTGGATTCTGTTGTAAAATGTAGTACAACGAAACCTGTTTACTCCAAACGGAAAATGTTTTGCAATGAAAACAAGTTATTTAAAAAAATAATTAAAAAAAATTCAGGTAGGTTCTGTTTGCTTCCTCGTGTAAATGTTTTTTGTTGCAAAGCTTTTTGCAACAGACCAAACATTTCACAACAATCAGACTAATGAATACACCCCTGCTTAACAGCATACAAGGCTCGTGTTTCACAAATGACTATGGACAATTATGAATGTAGTACATGGAAGATATCAATAGCCCTTTGTATGGAACATACGGGATGACAAATACACTGATAGAAATGAGTTTGCTTTAATTATTTCTCCAATGTTTGTTATTCTCCTCAATGCAACCCTTGCCCAAGTACTTAGCATTAGGAAGTGTAAAATGTGCTGTCAAAAGCTTTAATAGTATTTTTCACTGTTAAAATGAAATATTTTGTTACAAGCAAAATGTATCATTCTGGGAGAAGTAATCAAGTGAATTGTCTTTTAGAAAGATTTTGTTTGAGAGTTTTACTGACTGCATCCTCCGAGGATAATTGACTGTCAATATAAACAACTCTATTACATTACAACACGGATGGGCAACTCCAGTCCTCGGGGCCTGAGTGGTGTCACACATCTGCCCCAGCTAACAACTGTGACACCAATCAACTAATCGTGATCTTCAGTTAAAAATGTAATTAGTTTAATCAGCTGTGTTTGTTAGGGATGGGTTAAAAGTGTGACAGCACTCCAGCCCCCAAGGGCGGGTTTTGCCCATCCCTGCATTAGAAGCGTTGTCATTATATACTACAGTTTCAAGTGTCCACAATCATGTCAGGATGCAGTAGGGCTTTTAGGCTTTGTTGACTTCTGTTCCCTCACAAACCCTAAACTATCAAAATAGTGGCACATGCCATATATAAACTCACAGTAATTTATTGGGTATTTACCAACGTTTCAGCATCACTGTGCCTTCGTCAGGGTAATGTCATGAATACTTGAACCAGGTTATGTAGACTGTAATTCTTGCAACCAATGACAATAGTGAGGGGTGTGTCATAATGATTAAGTTAATTAGTAAAACTATTAACAGTTTATGGCATTTAAATATTAGGCTATTATCATATAGAAACATAATTGAATATTGTACATAATATTAGCATCAACATACATTAATTCAATTTCACATGTTTAATGGTTTTGTATTTCATATGTTACATGTAATCTTTTGGTTCAACCTTAATGCATAATAAGCATCATCAACAGGGGGAACATATTAGGTGTACGCTAATAAGCTGTAGAAAGAATATACATTTATAAGACTTGTTCATAAAATAAAGAATTGTTCATATGCAAACCCTGAGCAGCAGACTTCTCACCTGCATGCTCACAGCACTGCACCTGCTCTCTATGTACTTGTTTGCCTGGAAGAAAAACACAGTGGGCTAAGTTAATGTAATACATGAAACCCAATCAGATATCAAAACATTTATTCACATTAGAAGTCATATAAATAGGTAGATAATGCTGTGGAAAAAAACATCACCTTGCAAACACTTCTGAATTGTGCATGTTTGCTTCTGACAAGGATCTTTGTGGCATTGTACAACTATAGAGAAAAGGGAAAACATTTTGAATTCTAATTTACAATGATGACCTACCAGAAGGCAAAAGGCCACCTGCGGGGCGGGGGCTGGGATTAAAATAAAAATATAGGGCAAAACACACATCACAAGAGAGACCTAAGCATGGTAGTAACACATGACTGCAGCACAAAACATGGTACAAACATTATTGAGCACAGACAACAGCATAAAGGGCAAGAAGGTACATACATCACGCGAAGCAGCCACAACTGTCAGTAAGTGTCCATGATTGAGTTTTTTTAATGAAGAGATGGAGATAAAACGGTCCAGTTTGAGTGTTTATTGCAGCTCGTTCCAGTCGCTAGTTGCAGCGAACTGAAAAGAGGAGCGAACCAGGGTGTGTGCTTTGGGGACCTTTAACAGAATGTGACTGGCAGAATGGGTGGAAGATGAGGGCTGCAGTATATATCTCAGATAGGGGGAGTAAGGCCTAAGAGGGTTTTATAAATAAGCATCAACCAGTGGGTCTTGCGACAGGTATACAGAGATCACCAGTTTACAGAGGAGAATAGAGTGCAGTGTCCTATAAGGGCCATTTCTGGACATTACTAATTACGTGGGCAAATATTATGAACCATTAACCACCAGTAGATATTACAATTATTGATGTTAAACTCATGATTTTATACCTGTTCTTCAAGACTTACACACAATATTTGCTGCAAACGTCTCCGGAATCTCGGGTGCCTACTCAAATGTCGTCCGTCTGGATTGGCTGCGCTATGGACTTTGCTGATTAAATTGCAGATAATAATAATTCTTATTTTGTTTGTCTATAAATTTATTTTTTTGTGGATGACGCACGACTATAAAAAGTGTACGATTTTGAGCGATAAGTGGTAAAATAGTTTGTTACACTAATGTAGGTAGGACCACAGACTTATCAGCCTCCTTGCAGCAACGGAATATTGTTTCTGTAACACGTTTTGATAGAAAAGTCGCTAACAAGCTAGCTTTAGCTTGTGAAGTTTGAGAGATGGCTTGTAGTAATTGATCATATTTTTTTAGAGAAAAAGACAGTTATAGTACTATAACATGGCAGTGAGCGCAGTTCACCTCGAATCAGATGCTTTTTTGGTTTGTATGAATCATGCATTAAGTACCGAGAAGGAGGAAGTAATGGGACTCTGCATCGGGGAGGTAACGTTAACGTTTGCAAGCTAGCTATTTAGCTAAATAATTTGATAGCAAAGCAATAACTAGCTAGTTGCCAGTGGCGTGTCCATAACATTTTAAATGGGGTGGCCAAAGTGGGGCATAGACCCAGTTTAGGAGGGGAAGGGCATAACATTTTGATGGAAGGTGGATATTTTTCAGTGTAATTATGATGGTTCGACAACGCATTACAGGTATAAGATACCCATATACTCGCGCTAACGCAGTTAGCATAGGCTCGCGAAACTACCTCTTTACTTCCTTTATACTGGACACATACAAATGGTATCCACGCGTTCACCCGACTCTGGGCAAGTGGATAAAGCTATATCCGTAAAACTGTCATTTGGAAAGTTTGAGTTGAGGGAGAAAGTGTGATGGAACAAGTATTGTTAGCATTGTTATGTATCTTGCTAGTTGGATCGGATTATCCGTTAACTAGCCAGAGAAAGCTAACTTAATTGATCAAATAATTGAATTTATGGTGTGAAAGTTAGCTGGCTAATAAAGTCAGACAATTCGCTATAGTATTAACTGGTATGCGACTCCTTGCTGTTCCTCAAGTTATAACGCCTTAGTTGCTTACTGGACCCAGGCAATCTGTGTGAAATGTTAACTAGGTAACGAACTGTCTGTGAAAGGAATGTTTTCCCTGTAAAGTATGTGGTTAGTTTTCAGAATGAGAGAATTAGGTGAAAATGAGGTGTTGCTTGTTAAACAAGTGGATTCAGGGATGAAGTGTAGCTGGAGCTGGGCCTGGCTTAAACTGGATGCCACTATAGAGGTGAAAGGAACACCACACACTTTCCCTCTCACTTTTTAAATATAGTGCAGATAAAAAGGGGTATGCCAGGTGTACTCTCTGCCTGAAAGAGACCCTTTGTTGGCATAATTGATAACATGGCCTGCTGGCACATTGTAGAACAGATGTCCACAGGCAGAAAGTGTACAGTAATAATGTGTAGCCCAAATATATTGTTTATGTTGTGTTGAACTTGACAGTAACACTTGTGTATGAATGTGGGGGGATTATTTAATGTTTTACTCAGTGAATGTTATTTTTGCAAACATGTAGCCTTGTGCACTTGATCGATGTCTACTATGGTGGTCACTAATAGAGCAAAAATAGAATGCCTGTTTGTTTCATTCTATTTCTACTTTAAGATGTTTTTTTCTCTAGTGCAATATTTAGATGTGTGGTCACAAGCGTTCTATTATAAAGGCTGTCATGGCTAACTGCAATATTAGTGTGTTTTCTCTCAAGACTTCAGTGTCATTTGCAGTAAAGTCTAGGCAACAATTAACATTGAATTGCTTTCTTTACATTTTTTAGCTGTGAGTTAGGTTCACATTAACCACTTTTAATTTTACACACAGAGACTGATCATGTAGATCTTTGTTTTTTAATTAGTTAGCACAGATTATTTTGCATGTTTCGGGGCAAAAAAAGTGTTAGGTTTTTGGTCCCTCACCAGTTTGCATCCCTATTCATTTTGTCCCTTGACACTATTATAGATCAATTACTAAAGTCTTGTAACAGTGTTTGCATTCAAAGTCAGAATTGTATATAAGGGTTTTAGCGTACAGCAGTAAATTCACTTGAAAGTGCCATCCAGAGTGTGAATTACACTGTGAAATTCTGGGGGTTTATTTTTTTTATTTTTATGGGACATCCTATGTGTGCATGCACACATGGGCTTTATAGTAAAGACGTAATTTAACTGTAAAAATTGATGACATTTGTTTATGTGTCAAAAACATAGTGACTGGTTGTGTTCATATCTGATTGTCATACAAATCACTCTTAAAAAGTAGGTTACCTGTGCATGTTTTTCTACTCCAAAATAAATCTAGCATTTGAACACTGCACTGTGCACCCGCCATTTGGATGGAAAGGGACATCTATTACAAACACCATACGTGTAATGACGCTAAGCCTACAAAGTGGTGTGCATTCATGGATTCAAAGGAAGGCAGGCTTTTTACAATAAGGAAACAAATGTATAAAATGATTACACATTCATGTCTATCTGTGCTTCATAATTTTCCCTCAATTCACGAGGCTGTATCTTATTTCCCCAGAGAAAGCATCTGAGCGAGGCAAACGGCGCCCCTCTGTCTTAGTATCTGGAACCCATGTATCTGATGCGGTCTGGCCAAAAATAATATGACATGCCGTACTCTTTTTATCCAGACAGTATCAAATACATGGGCTGCACATACTAAGACAGAGCGGTGCTGTTTCGCTCTCACGGATGCTTTCTCTGAGATTGATGGGTCTTTCTGTCCGTACGCGTCTTGGTCAAAATGATCAATATGTTCAGAGACGATCAATCAGAACTCAGAATTTCTGGAGGCCCACTGGGGGTGGCCAATCAGATTTCAGGGGGGGCCATGGCCACCCCCTGGACACGTCTCTACTATCTGCATGCATATTATCTACCTTTAATGTACCCTTTGTTACATTCATATTCTCAATTGGCATATACCCCCAACTTGGTATTAGGGGCACCTGATATTGATTCTAGCTAGCTACCCTGTTAATTCTTCTGCTTTCTAAAGTCACTTGGTTTGTTTACGTAGGTGGACACCAACCGCATCGTCCACATTCATTCTGTTATTATTCTCCGACGCTCGGACAAGAGGAAGGATCGCGTGGAAATTTCGCCTGAGCAGCTGTCTTCAGCGGCAACTGAAGCGGAGATATCCTTTGTGCGATGTCTCATTCAATAACTTAAATCTCTCTCTTCTGGTTGTGCCTTGAAGGAGGTCAGTGTTACCTACTCCGTGACAGCGACGTCAGTGTGACAGGTAGCGGTATCATAGAATTCCTGAGGCCATTGCCATTGTCTCATTTTGATAATCAATTTCCTTAGTAAGAGCTACAGGTTGGCTGAAATGACTGGACGACCGATGCGTGTAGTTGGTTGGTACCACTCTCACCCCCACATCACTGTGTGGCCATCACATGTGGGTAAGAACCAGAGCACCCCTCCACCACATCAATGCCACAACGTTAGTTCTCACTGTTATGACAAACTTTTTCAGTCAGTGTGTCTGAAAGTCATTCATTTTCTACAACAGATGTGAGGACACAGGCCATGTATCAAATGATGGACCAGGGCTTTGTTGGGCTGATATTCTCCTGCTTCATTGAGGATAAGAACACAAAAGTAAGGGTTAAATGACAGCTGTTTTAAAATGTATAACGTCATTTTGATTTACAAAGGGGCTTCGAACAAATTCTATTATTATTATTTTCTCTTAGACCGGTCGAGTTCTCTACACCTGCTTCCAGTCTGTCCAAGCCCAGAAAGGCTCTGAGTAAGTGTGCCCCTGTTTGGAAACCACTGTTTGCAGTGAAATGAATATCCTATCCAGATGTTAGTTCAAATCATCTAATAACACTTAATTTTGTTTCTTTTCTCCCTCATGACTATTAATCAGACAAAGATTTAATTGATTGTCTTTTGACACAAATACTGAATTACATCCCTGATCTGTGTTGATAAAGGTACGAGAGAATCGAGATCCCAATTCATGTGATTCCACACGAGGCCATTGGGAAAGTGTGCCTTGAGTCAGCAGTGGAGCTTCCCAGAATCCTCTGCCAGGAAGAGCAGGACACCTACAGAAAGATTCACAGGTAGGTCGCCTCAGAAGCCCAGGGGAGCATTCTGTTTGGTTCAGAGTTGGCTACGTTGCGTGACTGTTTTTACTGAATGACATGTTTCCCCAAAACAATGTGTACTGTTCTTCGACAGCCTTTGATGAGGTACGTTTGCTCCTATTTCGTGGGTGTGGCAAGCTGTGGCCTGATCAATATGGGTGTGACCATTTGAATCGCAAAACTTGTGCAGCACACCATACACACACCATACACAATCGCCCTCTGGGCCACCATAATCACACAGTTCTTCAACTGGTCATTCAGTACAGTACCATTTCCGTTGAATTAACCATTCAATACCATTCTGTCGTACTGAAAGAACTTCATTGGACTCTATGTAAACAAGAAACCACATATCCTGAGGCTGCATTTATTGTAGCTGGGGATTTTAACAAGGCTAATCTGAAAACAAGGCTCCCCAAATTCTATTAGCATATCGGTTGTGCTACCAGGGCGGGCAAAACCCTACCGACCCTGGGTCTCGACCCCGCCCTGTGAAACTGGGTCCTGGACTTCCTGATGGGCCGCCCCCAGGTGGTGAGGTTAGGTAACAATATCTCCACCCCGCTGATCCTCAACACTGGGTCCCCACAAGGGTGCGTGCTCAGCCCTCTACTGTACTCCCTGTTCACCCATGACTGCGTGGCCATGCCCGCCTCCAACTCAATCATCAAGTTTGCAGACGACACTACAGTGGTAGGCTTGATTACCAACAACGACAAGACAGCCTACAGGGAGGAGGTGAGGGCCCTCGGAGTGAGGTGTCAGGAAAATAACATCGCACTCAATGTCAACAAAACCAAAGAGATGATCGTGGACTTCAGGAAACGGCAGAGGGAGCAGCCCCTTATCTACATTGAAGGGACAGTAGTGGAGAGGGTGGAGAGTTTTAAGTTCCTCGGCGTACACATCACGGACAAACTGAAATGGTCCACCCACACAGACAGCGTGGTGAAGAAGGCGCAGCGGCGCCTCTTCAACCTCAGGAGGCTGAAGAAATTCGGCTTGTCACCACAAACACTCACAAACTTTTACAGATGCACAATCGAGAGCATCCTGTTGTGCTGTTTCACCGCCTGGTACGGCAGCTGCTCCGCCCATAACCGTAAGGCTCTCCAGAGGGTAGTGAGGTCTGCACAACACATCACCGGGAGCAAACTACCTGCCCTCCAGGACACCTACACCACCTGATGTCACAGGAAGGCCAAAAAGATCATCAAGGACAGCAACCACCCGAGCCACTGCCTGTTCACCCCGCTAACATCCAGAAGGCGAGGTCAGTACAGGTGCATCAAAGCTGGGACCGAGAGACTGAAAAACAGCTTCTATCTCATGGCCATCAGACTGTTAAACAGCCATCACTAACATTGAGTGGCTGCTGCCAACATACTGACTCAACTCCACGCACTTTAATAATGAAAAAATTGATGTAGTCAATTTATCACTTGCCACTTTATATTATTTATATTAGATAATGTTTACATAACCTACATTATTCATCTCATATGTATATACTGTATGCCATACCATCTACTGCATCTTGCCATCTTGATGTAATTAGATGTATCACTAGCCACTTTAAACAATGCCACTTTATATAATGTTTTCATAACCTACATTACTCATCTCATATGTATACACTGTACTCTATACCATCTATTACATCTTGCCTATGCCGTTCGGCCATCACTCATTTATATATTGTTATGTACATATTCGTATTCATTCCTTAACACTTGTGTGTACAAGGTAGTTGTTGTGGAATTGTTAGGTTATATTACTTGTTAGATATTACTGCACGGTCGGAACTAGAAGCACAAGCATTTCGCTACACTTGCATTAACACCTGCTAACCATGTGTATGTGACACATACATTTGATTTGAATGCACCCCAGGGATCTGACGTTTTTGTTCGAAAGCCTGGGGAAGTTTTCCTCAGGGAGACAGTAAAAAGAGGTGGAGTCTAGATGGAAACTAGTGATGCATTGGCACTTTTCAAACCAGTGTGATATTTCATGTGGGTGGAGCTCTGAACGAAGGTTGTATTTCTGAACATTTGTCTGACTTGCAACAAGCTAGCTAGCATTAGATGCAACACTAATGTCGCATAGGCTACTAAAACTTTGTTCTACACGGTAGTAAAAGGGAGACAAAACAAGGAAGAGCCTCTCCTGGGGGAAAATGTAATTCTACTCAGTCACTTAAATGGGAGCGTTAACAGCCAGCGCTCCCATTCAAATGCAAAATCCGGTAATAAAGTTCTCCAGACTTCCAATAGTCAAGTCAACGAGATGCGATTTGGATGGATGGCCCCGCAAGGCTAACTGGTAGGTACCTCTGATTTGGAGTGTGTTGAGACCCCCCTGCAATTGCCTTTGCCACGCAGAAGATATTTCCCCTTTGTCTACCATAATATACAAAATTGTCTTGCGGCAAAGACTGGTTTCAGAAGAAAATACTATGAACTCAAGGCAGCTCATTGTTAATAGAATAATTTCAGGATTTAATTTCTTTGCAGCTTAACTCAACTGGATCCGATCACGAAGATACACAATGGCTCAGGTTGGTCTATGTATTTGTTGATAACTGATATTTAATTGTGTCAGTATGCATATTAATATCCCCAACGATGCATCCATGTCTTGAGTGTGCTTTCTTGCTCCACTTGACGTTTGTGTGTTTCAGTCTTCACTAAGAACCTGTGCAGCCAGATGTCTGCTGTGAGTGGTCCCCTGTTGCAGTGGCTGGAGGATCGTCTGGAGCAGAACAAACAGAACATCATTGAGCTGCAGCTGGAGAAAGAGAGACTAACTCAGGAGTTGGCAACCATGTGAGAGGGAGAGTTAAGAAATAGACACGTGGGCCTACCGAGTGGCGCAGCGGGCTGTGTTGCAGCCGGCCGCGACCGGGAGACCCATGAGGCTGCGCACAATTGGCCCAGCGTCGTCCGGGTTAGGGGAGGGTTTGGCCGGCCGGTATGTCCTTTTTCCATCGCGTTCTAGCGATTCCTTGTGGTGGCCTGGGCGCAGTGCACACTGACTTCAGTCGCCAGCTGTGCGGTGTTTCCTCCGACACACTGGTGCTTCTTGGTTAAGCGAGCAGTGTGTCAAGAAGCAGTGCGGCTTGGCAGTCATGTTTCGGAGGACGCATGGGTCTCGACCTTTGCCTCTCCCTAGTCCTTACGGGAGTTGCAGCGATGGGACAAGACTATAACTACCAATTTGGATATTACAAAATTGGGGAGAAAAAGAGATAATGTTGACATGTTCCTCATAGTGCCATAGACCTTCTAACACGAGAACAAGTGACTAAGTGAATCTCCTCATTGCTAACTGAATGCCACCACACACCTTAGGGAGTGTTTTCCTGTCATCCTCTGTGTACTAGTAAACACTATACTGTATTTACTAGAACATGTCACTACCACACTAAAATGTTAGATTTCTCTTTATTTTAGTTCCTTGGCACTGAGTATTGGATGTGTTTTTCCATATTGCTGATATATTTCTTTTGAATGGATGGTGCAATGTACTGTGAGCATGAAAGGATGTCCCGTGTGAATTGCCAATTCAAAATGTGACAACATAGTATATCCAGGTATTTGCTTATTTAAAAGTAAAAAAAATAAAAAATGTTTTCCATTTCTATGTCGCAATATGTCATGCTTTATTTGTGCTCTCCAAGTTAAATCAAAGCCATCTCCTTTGACAGCTATTGGATTTCTTGTACTTATGAATGTTTTCATAAGGTATTTCATGGAAATGTTCCAAACCATTAACTTTGTCCGCTCCTGCACAGTTTTGAGTCCTGAGTGAGGCATTTTGTCATGTTGGTTCTCATAGAAGGGCAGAGGCATAATTTGTAATTAACTATTTCATACGAGGTGGGGAATATTGCTTTATATCCGTTTGGAAAATACAGCGTTGTTAGCTAAATGATGTCTACAGGTGAATGTATGGTGTAAACATCGTAGCTTATTTAGCAGCCATTGCTTAGTCATTGTGTGCCTTGTCATGCTTGTATGGGTTCTGTTGTTTTGAGGGATTAAACTGATTTTTCTCTTTATGACTCACCATCTTAAATATTTGTGTCAGTTGACTGAAGCCATACCAGTTTCAAATCTAAGCAATGCTGAAATTGGGTGAGCAGTTTAAATAATGACTGGCTTCATCTATCAGTACACCAAACACAATCAAAAGTAAATGTTTTTAGTACAGGGATAGGTCAGCATGGTACCAACAGCACATTTTGACGTTGATTGGTTAAAATAACCCAACATTTTCAGATGGCCTGGTTCTGTGTGTACTATAGAAATCATGGAAACAAATAATGTAGACAAGCTTTGAAAAATATTATCTGACCATCTCTGTGTCTGAGAGTTGCTATAGGAACAGCTTTGCCCATCAGCTGGAGTGGTTCAGTATTCTGGCTGAGTCATGCCGCAGCGCTCACATCAGGGAGATGGAACGAGCAATTTCCTGAGCCATCTTCATTATGGTCTTATTGAGTGATACCTCACAATGCTGAAATAGCCTTCCGTGAGGAGAAAAAGTTGCTATGTGAGAGGAACTATAGAAGGCCCTGTTAGCTGTAATGCCAACCAGAATTCAGTGGCAACTGCAAGGCATCATGTATGTCAGATGTACACAGTATGAAGGCCTTTAAAATGTTTTGATAAAATTTGATTTCATGTCTAAAGCTCACTTGAAATCTGGCAATCAGAATGCTTTGGCTGTCATTCTAATCACTATCACAATAATTATTATTACATCCCCAATCATCTACACACCTTATTTGGTATTCCACTAGGTAGAGGCATTGTTCTCAAGAGATACAAGGCTTTTTGCATCTCAAAAATAAAAGGCAACAGATGCTGAAATGGCCAGATTACCAAAGTAAATATGTGCTGGATTCTTACTTGGTTTTGTGTAATCACATTTTCATCAACAACCCAACACAGATGCTCTCATCAGTGATTCTCTGTGGATGGTGTTTGCCTACGCAGCATAGCATTGCTAATGTAAGATGGCATTGCTTGCATCATTCACTGTGGATCCGAGACTCTCCATTATAGGGGTGGAGGGAAGGGAACCCATGATTCTCGGGAAACGGAGGTTGGGTGACAGGTTGATTACGATAAACTGCTGACCGGGAACTGTGTCTGCACCATTGCTGCCTGCTGTAATTCATGGTGACTTCTGCCTCAGCCCGACCTAGGTTATAGAACTGTAATATATTGCTTCAGAATAGATAAATGGCTAAAGTCATCCTCTGTTAAACCTTTCAGATGACTTTAACATGCCACATTATAAGGGAATTCTGTTTCAGGTGTCATTCGTTACCAATGCCACAAATTAAGCATTTAGAAGAAAAAGTGCAATTTGTTGTAGATTTATTGAAGTACTGTCATTGCAATCTAATCCAGAGGGGAACATATATTGTCAGTGGACCTATTCCAAGCAATAATTACAATTATATAGAGCCAAGATAAAATATTTAAGCAAATTCTACCCCATCCTCCTTCACTATTTTGCAATAGAGGCCTCACGTTGAGGACGGAATGCTTTTCAGATTGGATGTTTGGACTGATGACTCCAGTTTTACAAGTCTTGTTTAGCTTTCCTTTTTTTCTCTCACAATCTGCTGTTGCTATGGAATCCTTGTGCGAGACCAGTGGCCATGACATCATCCCGTTTACAGTAGACAGCCTCTTTCCATCCCCCAAGGACTCGAGCAAGGGACAGTGGTTTGATGGACACGCATCAGCTGTAATTCACTCTATGGATGGAAATAGCCACATTGTCGTATCCCATTGTTTGTGCTGGAAAGAACTCTGCTGGTCTTTCTCCGTAAGCACTACAAACCAGGACTATAAATCTGTAAATATGCTGCAAATGTGTATATGAAATAGAGGCATTCGAAACAAAACGTACACCACTATTACTGGAGCTGAAACACACATGCAGGTACAGTAGGTTCCTCATTATGTCTTAGACAGTTTTGGAGGTGACACTGGACAGAAGGGAGAAGTGGAGGAGAGCATTATCGCGTAATTTAAATTTTACACATAAATGTGTAATTTGCATAAATGTAGCTTGTTTTTAGACAACTTTTATGGTCCCTACTATGGAATCGATGTTGATGGAGTTGACGTCATGTCATCATAATTCTCAATCCTCATCAAACAATGGTATGACAAATATGTATTTCCATAAGGGGGCAGTGCAAGCCTACTTTTACACATCAAGGGCCCGCCTCTGCTGCTTGCACGACATGTAGGGATACAGCCCTACATGTTCAGCACATATCTAACACAACAGTTAAAAACGTTGATTACTTTATCGTACCAGATCCTGTATATTTACCTATATTCACATGTAGGTTGCAATCTGGTTAGTCTTATGGGTAATTGGTCCTATTACTGTGAAGCCCATCTGGTTGTGGAGGATGTGAGGCAGAGACATAGAGAAAGTGACGCTCCACCGCAATCACAGCGGTTCCTCTCCCATCATTTCTCTGTTTATTAGTTCTGGAAGAAGTGCACCTTTTATTGAGTGAGAGGAGTGAAAAACTGTAAGCCTCTATAAATCAGAGTGTGTATGGAGGTCAGGGTGGGAAATGGGAGCGGGGGATGTAAGGCCAGCCCAGGATGGGACACAACAGGGAGTTTGGTGAGGCGGGCACAGAGTACAGCACACAAGTGCGTTTCTGGCTTCAGGGTGAGGTCTTGATGAACAGTTACGTCCCAGATAGTGACAGTGCTTAATGACTATCTCTGAAATAGACAGGGGCCCATCGGACACTGTCCTCTGCAAACACACAAACACACACACACACACTGCTCTTAAAGTGCCTCAGTGAAAACCAGATGCCATTTTACTTGGCCCCTGGGAGAAAAACTGTAAATGTTAATTTTACAGGATGTGCTTTTCTTAATTCCCAAAAGTGTATTTTGTTAATTCCCGGTTGGGAGTTGAGCGTCTAGACAATGATGCTATTTTAAGCTTGGAGTCAGGCAGTAAATGCCCCTCCTCTCTCATTTCATACTCTCTCTCTCTGTTGTTCTCTCTTGTTCTCTCTCTCGCTCTCTCTCTCCTCCCCTTATTTATACAGGTCAGTCAACCATTTCCATCACCCCTGTCCCCAGAGATATTACCTGATATGTGGGTCTATGTTGTCACCGTCCCCTCTAGGCTGTGTTGAAGGACATCCCTCACTAACATCACTTCAGAGGCTTCACACTGGGCTCCCTGTTCTTGTCCCAAAGACTAAAATACACTTACTAAAAATGGCTGAATATAACAAGAGAAAAAATATGATTCCCCCCTCAGATTAATTCCAGATATTGCATACATAGATAATATGTTACTGTTAAACCATGTTCTTTTTGCAATTTTTGGGATACATTTTGGATACTGATATTTTTGGAGCCTGAGTTCATTTACCATTTCCAGCTCATGGCCTGAAGAGTGTTTAAATCACCACCTCTCCCACCAAGAGGACCTTCATCTTTCAAAGCCCTCGCTGTCTTATGGTTCCCAACCTATAAACTCTAAAAGTATTTACGTCTTTGATTTAGTCTGAGATGTATTAATCCATTAGAGAAATGGTTTCCCGTTCGGCGTTAAGTCCTGAAGCAGTTTTTTGCTCACCGTGGGCAGTCAGTAGCAGTGGCTTCCCCTATTTTATTGACTTATTTCAATTGAATAAACATTCTGTAATGTCGTAAATCACAGCACACACCAACAAAAAAAGAAAGAAAGATGAATGTGGCAGTTACAGGTGAGGCAGGAGTTGAAGTGAATACTAAAATGTGATTGCATTTCCCAGGCCTGAACCATGGCGACATGGCATTCACTCCCAGAGATCTAACCCTATTGCATTTACTGTCTATGTTGCGTTTCCTGGCTGTGAGTTAAAAATAATGTTTTTTAAAAAATGCTTTGGATGGACATATTCTGAGCCTATCTGCTCATTTCCTCTATGCTAGTTTTATTAGCCATCATTCATAGCCTTGGCGATGGAGAGGTACATTGACCACATGACTGCAAAGTGCCAGTAAACCATTTGATGATTTCCATTTTCTAGAAGTATATAAAATGAGATATGAGATGGTAGATAAACAGGTGCACACTTCAGATACACCAGCAGCAGCTGCCTTAATGGGACACGACAGTGAGAGGATGAGTGAGCTGTGACACTTCCCCTTGTCTGTGGTCGGAAGCATGACTGTCTGGTCCCAGCCCTAAAACTCTGGCCCACACTCCTCCAGACAACCGTCTCAGCTTGACAAACTTCCCCAGTTTAGTGAGTTGTGTTTGGATAAAAAAAATGCAGGAAACGTGACTATGTGGTTCAGTCAGATGAGTCAAGATGTGGCTGCTTGGTTCACTTGTCATCGTCTGGAGGGAAGATAACACTGGTGCCCAGACAGCCTCTTGTTCCATCAGTTGGGCTGCAGAAAGTAGCCTTTTGTTGCAGTGAGTTGAGCTAAGCTGAAATGAATGCAGTCCACCTACCCTTTTTGAAAAATTAGCATTTTCCATGTCCTGTTAAACATTAGTCAAGTGCAACAAATGTGCCACTGTTTGGAGCGATTTCACTTAAGTGGCTCCATATATGAAGGGAAGGCCTTTTTGTCACGCTGTCACTGGAGAGCACCAAGCATAGAGGGAGTTACGGTCGGTTTACCCTGCTGAAAAGGATCCAAATGTGCCTCCCAGGTACCATGATGCATCAACATTTGAAACCATGGTTGGTTGGAGTGTGTGTGTGTGTGTGTAGAGGCGTCATGTCCACAGGGGGCACAAGGGCACGTGCCCCCTCAGATAAAAAAAAAGAAAAGTCTTACATTTTCTTTTTAAATATATATATTGTCATTCAGCTTTCAGATGTGAAATGAATTACTAAACACAATTTTTAAGCCAACATTTTATCATAATTATTTATAAATAGATCTGTCAGCTGTATTTTGCGGAGGGGGTACACTGACTGGACCAGACCATTCTCCTTCTAAGGTGCACCAAGGAAGAAAATATATGCTAGGCAGGACTCTAGATACTCTAGTGCGTGCAGACAGTATTGTCAGTAGAGGAGGACAGAGTGTCGACTGTCAAGTGCCACACACAGCTTTTTATTTGATTTTAGCTGCCGGTGATGAGCAGGAATCATCTCGCAGGAGTTATGTTTGAAAATGAATTTGATCAAGCTATGTAGCCTATTGATTCCTTCTTGATTAATAAAAAATACAAATATCTCCGTAATACTAGCCACCTAGCAATTTTATTAAGTTGACTTTAGCTAGCCAGCTAGATACTGTAGGTTCCTAATCTCCCAACCTCATAACTAGCTACCAAGCCTTTTCAGGCTATCAATCAAGTTAGAGTAGCTTGTCTAACTATGTTAGCTGGTATGCCTGCTGGCAAGCTTGCTAGACTTTAGAAAATACTAAAATTGCTTTGAACGCCCACACCAGCAGAAATCCTTTTTCGAGCTGAAAGACGATGGCCAGAGCTTACCCATGATGTTGCACAACGATGTTAGTCAATAAGTAATTGTTTTACTCAAAGTAGGATATATTTGGGCTTGAGGTGCCAAATCCGAATGTGTGACTTCGGATGTTTCTGTGAGTCTTACGGGTCTTTTCCAATGAGATGACATGCAAATTATTTTCAGCCTACATTTAGTTTCAGGGCTGGGTTTTATTTAAATGTTACAACCCACCAGCATGGCATTGTTTATTAAATTAGAAGCACCTGCTACAAAGTTCTTCCTATTCTCAAGTCGTCTGAAATTCTAAAAGCTTTTCTCTGTAGCCTACACTTGGGTTTCGACTAGATAAAACAGCCACAAAGTCAAAATTGGCTATATCGTACAAATTCATGAAAACAAATATGAGCTTTTTGGACTTAATTTAAGGTTAGGGTTTATGAGTGTGGGTTTATGGCTGTGTTAACTAGTGACAAACATACACTTGGTCACATGGAGCAAATTCAAATAGGGGGATCAAACTTTTGTTTTTGCACCTCCCATTTTTTACCAGCAAATGATCGTAGTCCATCCAATAATGCTCCAAACTGTTCACTAGTTAGGCTATCCATGTTACCAAACCGTTCAAAAGTTTGGCTATCCGTATTACCAAACCATTCAATAGTTAGGCTGTCCATTGTGACAATAATGCTAGTACGAACTCGGACCCAGGCGCAGAGAAACACACAGTAAGGGTAAATCCAGAACATTTACTAAGGTCTTCACGGAAAAAACAATATAATAGCATACTAATCAAAACATGAGACCTAAGCAAAGATCCCTGCCCACAGAGGAACCCAAATAGCCAGGCAACAGGTGAACTGAGAGGGCAATCAACCACAGGTGAAACCAATAATAACAACAATCAGGGGAACCTGGACACTAGAAACAAAGTAAGAGTGCCCTCCAATGGTAACCCAAGGAAGCACACTCAAAAATGAAACACAACTGTGACAGGACCCCCCCCCCACCCCCTCAAGGAACGGCTCCTGACGTTCCACCAGGGGTGGCTGAACGTCAACGGAAGTCCTGAATGAGTCCGGGGTCCAGAATGTCCCATGCCGGAACCCAGGATCGTTCCTCAGGACCGTAACCCTCCCAGTCCACGAGATACTGAGTCCCACACCGGAACTGACGACTGGAGAGGATGCGTTGCACTGTGTAGTCTGGCTGTCCCACTATCATGTGAGGCGGAGGCTGAGTGGCCGGAACCAAAGAACTGAATACCACAAGCTTGAGTCTAGAGATGTGGAAGTTGGGATGAACCCTCATGGACCGGGAAAGACGAAGATGATAGGCCATTGAATTGATGCGCTGTAGAACCTTGAATGGCCCAACGTACTGGGTAGCCAACTTCCTAGATTCCAAACGTAGAGGCAGATCCCTAGTAGACATCCAGACCATCTAGCCTGGACGCAGGAGGAGACCCGGGCGACGATGATGGTTGGCCTGTCGTTGAACCCGAGCTGAGGACCTCAGGAGCGCTGACTGAGCCCTCTTCCAGGTCCGGCGGCAATGAGAGATGAGGCGTTGAGCGGAAGGGACCGCCACTTCAATCTCCTGATCTGGAAACAAGGGGTTTGGTAACCTTACAACACCTGGAATGGTGACAGGCCGGTGGAGGAACACTGAAGAATGTTGTGTGCGTAACCCAGGGAAGGCGCTGACTCCAAGTGGCGGGGTTGGCGGATACACAGCACCGTAAGGTGGTCTCCAGATCCTGGTTCACATGCTCCGTTTGACCGTTGGACTGAGGATGATATCCCGAGGACAGACTGGCTGATGACCCCAGAAGATTACTGAATGCCCTCCAGAATCTGGAGGTAAACTGGGGGCCCCGGTCGGAGACTATGTCCAGAGGAAGTCCATGAAGGCGGAAACCATGCTGAATGACTAGCTGAGCTGTCTCACGGGCAGATGGAAGCTTAGGCAGCAGAATGAAATGTGACGCCTTGGAAAAGCGGTCCACAATGACCAGGATGACCGTGTGGCCCTCTGAGGATGGAAGGCCCGTGATGAAATCCATAGAGAGGTGAGACCAGTGTCGAGAAGTTGTTGGCAGTGGATGAAGAAGCCCCAGAGGCTGCTGACGAGGAGTTTTGTTCCGGGCGCAGGTTGGACAAGCAGCCACAAAGGTCCGAGTGTCCGCTTCCGCCAAGGGCCACCAAAACCTCCCCTTCAAAAACTCCAGCATTCTCTGCACTCCCGGATGAGAGGTGAGACGCGACGAGTGAGCCCATTGAAGTACCTTCGACCGTGCCCCAATAGGGACAAAAAGTCTGTTAGGTGGATAGCCGTCTGGAACTGTCTCCCTACCACGCGCCTCCCTCACTACAGTCTCTATACCCCAGGACACCGGCGTGAGGATGAGAGACCTGGGGATGATGTATCCAAGCAGCTAGAAAGGGCATCCGGCTTCACGTTCTTAGACCCCGGACTGTAAGATAACGTGAATCTGAACCGAGTGAAGAAGAGAGCTCAACAAGCCTGCTGGGTAGGGAGGCGTTAAGCCTCCTGGATGTAGGCTAGGTTCTTGTGGTCAGTCCAAACCATAAAGGGGTGTTCCAAACCCTCCAACCAGTGTCACCACTCCTCCAAAGCCAGTTTGACCGCAAGAAGCTCCTGATCTCCGACATCATAGTTCCTCTCCACTGGAGAGAGATGCCTGGAGAAGAAGGCACAGGGATGAAGCTTTTAGTCTTTAGCCGAGCGCTGAGACAGAACCGCACCCACCTCTACCACGAAGGGAAGAGAAGGATCCACATGAACAAGAATGGGTACAGAAGAAAACTGACGTTTTAGGTCCTGGAACGCCTTCTCAATAGCAGAGATACAGCATACATGCCCAGCTGAGCCCTTGGTGAGCGCTGTCAATGGCGCAGCCACAGAACTAAAGTCTCTCACAAATCTCCTGTAGAAATGAGCAAAACCCCCAAAACGCTGGACTTGCTTGACTGTGCTGGGCCGCTGCCAGTTGCCCACCACTTCTACCTTTTGGGAGTCCATCCTTACACCGCCTTGAGACACGATGTACCCTAGGAAGGATATCTGAGGAACGTGAAACTCAAATTTTTCGCCTTTCACAAACAAGTCTTTGAGTCTTTGAAGGACCTGGCAAACATGTTGGATGTGTTCAACCATGGACCTGGAGAAGATGAGGATGTCATCCAGGTACACAAACACAAACCTGTGAAGGAAGTTGCGCAGCACATCATTAACCAGGGCCTGTAAAATGGCGGGAGCATTAGTAAGTCCAAACGGCATGACCCGGTACTCATAATGTCCATTAGGGGTGTTGAACTCTGTCTTCCACTCGTCTCCTTGTCTGATGCGCACAAGATTGTACGCGTTCCGTAAATCCAAATTTGAGAAAAACGTAGCTCCCTGGAGTCTCTCAAAAGCTGACAACATAAGAGGAAGAGGGTAATGGTTCTTGATGGTAATGTTATTTAAATCCCGGTAATGGATACAGGGACGTAATCCCCCATCCTTCTTCACAACAAAGAAAAAACCCGCTCCTGCAGGTGAAGTGGACGGCCAAATAAAATCAGTCGCCAGCGCCTCCTTAAGACAACTGTTCATGGCTGTAGTCTCTGGACCTGAGAGAGAATACAGCCCCCTCTCGGAGGAGTGGGCAGGAGGTTGATGGCACAATCGTAGGGCCTGTGAGGAGGTAGTTCGCTGGCCCTTCGTTTGCTGAAGACCTGACCCAGATCCCAGTAATCCCGAGGTACGCGGGAGAGATCAGGCTTGTCATCCCCAGTCGGAGGAACAGGAGAGTTGGAAGCCTCCAGACGAGCAGGGCCGGAAAGGGATGGAGAGTTGCTGGCAGGTGAACTGGCATGAAGGATTCCATCCCAGAACTCTTCCCAAGGGCCAGTCAATTTGAGGAATATGGGTGGAAAGCTACGGATGTCCAAGAACCAGGGGAAGCTCAGGGGATTCCACCAGATGTAACTGGATAAGCTCCACATAGTTATCCAGAACTCATAGCTGAATAGGCATGGTGAGTTGCTTCACCTTCCCAGACCCTAGGGGTTGACCATCCAGCGCAGTGACCGACAATGGAATGTCCAGTTTAGTGAGATGCAGCCCCTGTTGGCGAGCTAATGTGCGATCTAGAAAACAGCCGGTAGCCCCAGAGTCCATGAAAGCAGGAATGTCCAACTGCCCATTGTCCCACCGCAGGTTGGCCGGAAGCAAGGTGCGTACCATGTCGGCAGCTGGAGACTCTGACTTGCCAGTATTCTCTCATCTACTGACGAATCATCCTGTTTCCCGTCAGCTCGGGACAGGAGGCACGGAAATGTCCAGGCTGTCCACAGTAAAGACAACGTTGCTCGTTAATCCTGCGCCTTCTCTCCAGAGCAGACAGTCTGGTGCGTCCCAATTGCATCGACTCCTCTGAAGGATATGAAGGAGACCCAGAGCTGAATTGAGAACCCAGACTGGGTACAGAACAAGCATACGCAGCATAAGGCAGTGGAACCAACGAAGAATTGACTCCCTCGGCGGAACCCGAAACACTGAAACCAACACGAAACTCCTCCGTCCTCTCCCGACAACGTTCCCGAAGCCGGTTGTCAATCCGAATGGCCAGAACGATAAGCTCATTCAGAGTGTCAGGGTTGTCCCAGGAAGCCAGTTCATCCTTGAGAACCTCGTTGAGTCCATTCAAAAAGGCTGAGTGAAGTGCCTCAGTATTCCAACAGCTCTCAGCGGCGAGCATCCAAAAGTCAATGGCATAATCAGCTATGCTCCGGCTGCCCTTCCGAGGCGCAATGAGTCTTTGGGCAGCATTCCTGCCACTGATGGGGTGTTCAAAAACCCTGTTCATCTCCTGGCTGAAGCTTTGCCAGTTAAAACAAATATCTGATTGTTGCTCCCATATGGCCGTGGCCCAGGCCAGAGCCCATCCTGAGAGCAAGAAGATGACGTATGCCACTATGGAACACTGTGGGAAACGTTGATACCTGCAACTTGAAGACCAGCGAACATTGGAGCAGGAACCCACGACACCTCCCAGGATACCCCTCATAGCGCTCCAGTGCCGGGAGATGAGGCTCCCCGAGGGGAGGAAGATGATGAGCTGGTAGGGAGTGGAGGGTTAGGAACCGCCACAGGTGCAGCAGCCGTTGCTCCCATCTGTCCTGTCTGCAGAGCGGACAAAAGAGTTCTTAAATCCTCCGACAATGTCTTCAGCTGCGCCTCATGGCGACCAATCACAGTTCCATGCTGGATGAGAGCCGACCATAAATGGTGGAGCTCAGAGTGTCGCTTGAACGATGGAGAAATCTCTGCTGGGTCCATTGTTGCTTAGGTCTACTGTGACAATAATGCTAGTACGAACTCGGACACAGGCGCAGAGAAGCACATCAGGCAGAGGTAAGGGTAAATCCAGAACATTTACTAAGGTCTTCACGGAAAAAACAATATAATAGCATACTAATCAAAACATGAGACCTAAGCAAAGATCCCTGCCCACAGAGGAACCTAATAGCCAGGCAACAGGTGAACCGAGAGGGCAATCAACCACAGGTGAAACCAATAATAACAATCAGGGGAACCTGGACACTAGAAACAAAGTAAGGGTGCCCTCCAGCGGTAACCTAAGGGAGCTCAATCAAAAATGAAACAGAACTATGACAATCCATATTACCAAACCGTTCACTAGTTAGGCTATCCATATTACCAAACCATTCAATAGTTAGGCTATCCATATTACCCACCCGTTCACTAGTTAGGCTATCCATATTACCCACCCGTTCAATAGTTAGACTATCCATATTACCCACCCGTTCAATAGTTAGGCTATCCATATTACCCACCCGTTCAATAGTTAGACTATCCATATTACCCACCCGTTCAATAGTTAGGCTATCCATATTACCCACCCGTTCAATAGTTAGACTATCCATATTACCTACCCGTTCAATAGTTAGGCTATCCATATTACCCACCCGTTCAATAGTTAGGCTATCCATATTACCCACCCGTTCAATAGTTAGGCTATCCATATTACCCACCCGTTCAATAGTTAGGCTATCCATATTACCCACCCGTTCAATAGTTAGGCTATCCATATTACCCACCCGTTCAATAGTTAGGCTATCCATATTACCCACCCGTTCAATAGTTAGGCTATCCATATTACCCACCCGTTCAATAGTTAGGCTATCCATATTACCCACCCGTTCAATAGTTAGGCTATCCATATTACCCACCCGTTCAATAGTTAGACTATCCATATTACCCACCCGTTCAATAGTTAGACTATCCATATTACCAAACCGTTCAATAGTTAGACTATCCATATTACCAAACCGTTCACTAGTTAGGCTATCCATATTACCAAACCGTTCACTAGTTAGGCTATCCATATTACCCAAACCGTTCAATAGTTAGGCTATCCATATTACCCACCCGTTCAATAGTTAGGCTATCCATATTACCCACCCGTTCAATAGTTAGGCTATCCATATTACCCACCCGTTCAATAGTTAGGCTATCCATATTACCCACCCGTTCAATAGTTAGGAAATCCATATTACCAAACCGTTCAATAGTTAGACTATCCATATTACCCACCCGTTCACTAGTTAGACTATCCATATTACCCACCCGTTCAATAGTTAGGCTATCCATATTACCCACCTGTTCAATAGTTAGGCTATCCATATTACCCACCCGTTCAATAGTTAGGCTATCCATATTACCCACCCGTTCAATAGTTAGACTATCCATATTACCAAACCGTTCACTAGTTAGACTATCCATATTACCTACCCGTTCAATAGTTAGGCTATCCATATTACCCACCCGTTCAATAGTTAGACTATCCATATTACCCACCCGTTCAATAGTTAGACTATCCATATTACCCACCCGTTCAGTAGTTAGGCTATCCATATTACCCACCCGTTCAATAGTTAGACTATCCATATTACCCACCCGTTCACTAGTTAGGCTATCCATATTACCCACCCGTTCAATAGTTAGGCTATCCATATTACCCACCCGTTCAATAGTTAGACTATCCATATTACCAAACCGTTCAATAGTTAGGCTATCCATATTACCCACCCGTTCAATAGTTAGGCTATCCATATTACCCACCCGTTCAATAGTTAGGCTATCCATATTACCCACCCGTTCAATAGTTAGACTATCCATATTACCAAACCGTTCAATAGTTAGGCTATCCATATTACCCACCCGTTCAATAGTTAGGCTATCCATATTACCCACCCGTTCAATAGTTAGACTATCCATATTACCCACCCGTTCAATAGTTAGGCTATCCATATTACCCACCCGTTCAATAGTTAGGCTATCCATATTACCCACCCGTTCAATAGTTAGACTATCCATATTACCCACCCGTTCAATAGTTAGACTATCCATATTACCCACCCGTTCAATAGTTAGGCTATCCATATTACCCACCCGTTCAATAGTTAGGCTATCCATATTACCCACCCGTTCAATAGTTAGACTATCCATATTACCCACCCGTTCAATAGTTAGACTATCCATATTACCAAACCGTTCAATAGTTAGGCTATCCATATTACCCACCCGTTCACTAGTTAGACTATCCATATTACCCACCCGTTCAATAGTTAGGCTATCCATATTACCCACCCGTTCAATAGTTAGACTATCCATATTACCCACCCGTTCAATAGTTAGGCTATCCATATTACCCACCCGTTCAATAGTTAGGCTATCCATATTACCCACCCGTTCAATAGTTAGGCTATCCATATTACCCATCCGTTCAATAGTTAGGCTATCCATATTACCCACCCGTTCACTAGTTAGGCTATCCATATTACCCACCCGTTCACTAGTTAGACTATCCATATTACCCACCCGTTCAATAGTTAGACTATCCATATTACCCACCCGTTCACTAGTTAGGCTATCCATATTACCCACCCGTTCAATAGTTAGGCTATCCATATTACCCACCCGTTCAATAGTTAGGCTATCCATATTACCCACCCGTTCAATAGTTAGACTATCCATATTACCCACCCGTTCAATAGTTAGGCTATCCATATTACCCACCCGTTCAATAGTTAGACTATCCATATTACCAAACCGTTCAATAGTTAGGCTATCCATATTACCCACCCGTTCAATAGTTAGACTATCCATATTACCAAACCGTTCACTAGTTAGACTATCCATATTACCCACCCGTTCAATAGTTAGACTATCCATATTACCCACCCGTTCACTAGTTAGACTATCCATATTACCCACCCGTTCAATAGTTAGACTATCCATATTACCAAACCGTTCAATAGTTAGGCTATCCATATTACCCACCCGTTCAATAGTTAGGCTATCCATAGTCTACCTAGAAATTCAGAAACCTAGGAAAAAACCTAGAGAGGAACAAGTCTCTGAGGCGTTCTTCAAGATGTTAAAATGTTCATAGAAATAATAATCACAGTGGACATAGAGGGTGCAACAGGTCAGCACCTCAGGAGTAAATGTCAGTTGGCTTTTGATAGCCCAGCATTCAAAGGTCGAGCCAGCGGGGGGGGGGGGGGGGTTGTAGATGGAAACAGCAGGTCTGGGACAAGGTAACCCCGGACAGGGCCAACCAGGGAGGATATCACCTCACCTACTTTGCCAAAGCACAGCCCCCACACCACCAAAGGGATATCAACAGACCACTAACTTACTGTGTATAGGCTGAGTATAGCCCACGAAGATCTCCCCCACAGCACAAGCCAGAGGATAGGAAGGATGGCAGAGTGCAAGCAAGCCAGTGACTCAGCTCCCGTAATAGGGTCAGAGGCAGAGAATCGCAGTGGAGAGATGGGAGCCGGCCAGGCAGACAGCAAGGATGTGGGCCAGCATCCCTGTGGAACACTTTATACACCTTGTAGTCAATGCCCCGGTGAACTTAGGCTGTTCTGAGGGCAAAAGGAGGTGCATCTCAATATTAAGAAGGTGTTCCTAATGTTTTGAACAGTCTGTGTATAATAGTCTGTGTAATAATGCATTGATATATAGCTAGCTAGCTTGCTGAAATGATAACAGAGAGAACAAATAATATAGCTAGTAGAAAGAGGAGGAAGGGAAGCGCTACTAAGGTACACAATAGTAAATGTTGGTAGACAGAAGGTGCTCTTTGGTAAAAGGGTTGAGTTGGTCTTCAAAAAGAAAGGAGGACCAAGGCACTCTTCATATAATTGATTAAAATGTATTTATTAGTATGGCATGTTCAATAGAAACAATGTTTTTAAAAAACCTAATATATATTTAATATAGCTATTTGATAATGTCAGTGTGCATGTCCAAATATTAATGATGTCTGGAATCCGACACGGTTTCACTGGAATTAACGGCAAGAGTCAGACAAACGTCAACCCTCAACATGTCAACAACTTGTATAGGCATGGTTTAGCTGAGACTCATCTCTTGACAGGTAGGCTGGTAGTCTTTGTCTGAAATAATAACGTTTGTAGGGCATACCCCGAAGTGACTCTTTTCTCTGTATGCAAGAATTTCCTCTGTGTTTTCTTAGGAATTCAGCATTCTCTGTGTTGTCTTAGGAATGCCTCATTATCTTACCAACCCCCATTGTCACACCTCTGGGTAGCAGAGGTTCTGTTGTCTAAAGGTTTGAAGGTCTAATGTCTGATTGGAGGTTAACTTTACAGTAATGCTATTGGTCAACAACTCAGATATTATAAAAGGGTCTTATCTTCATTGTCTCTTTCTCTTTCTTGTTCCTGGTCTGCAGTGGTGAGATTCCTACACCCTTTCTTTCTCTCTCCCTCTCCCATGAACTATGGGCCATGGCTCAAGCCCCAGTTTCTTTGTCTCTCTCTCTCCCATGAACTATGGGCCATGGCTCAAGCCCCAGTTTCTTTGTCTCTCTCTCTCGCTCTCTCTGATCATGCTTAAAATAATGCCTTGTAATGCATGGTAATGCTTTGTAACTTAGGCTTTATGACTTGTATGTGAATCCATTCATTTTACAAAGTAATTAAATACATTTTTATTTAGAATTAATTCTCAGACATTTCAAGTCCAGCTACTCAACTATAGTCTTGCATATTGCAATCCCAAGGTGCATGTGAAGACAGGAATTATTCAAAATAGGTGCGGCAACTTCCTTTGAGGTGGGCCTTTAATTATTGGGTTATGGTATACTATATACCTGTGTGGCAGTTGTACTAAAGGCATACAACTTCTTAAAGAATCAATATCATTCAATAAAATTACAATTGAACAGGCGAAGAGTTATGCTTAGATAACCTATGCAGAAAAATAGACATATTTTGTTTTTACATTTAGGGGTAATGATTATGGCTCTAGATTGCAGGACAAAGTGTGTTTCCGGTGTTAAATAAATGCAAAATTCTCTGAATTCCAGAACCCCCCTCCTCATGATCCTCATGTACTTAATGCCTCTTCTAAAATAATGGATGCATGACACCCCTGTGTGTGTGTGTGTGTGTGTGTGTGTGTGTGTGTGTGTGTGTGTGTGTGTGTGTGTGTGTGTGTGTGTGTGTGTGTGTGTGTGTGTGTGTGTGTGTGTGTGTGTGTGTGTGTGTGTCAAGTATAGAGAGTGAGATCTATTTCTTCTCTGGTGGCAGTAAACATTTTAATAGCAGCTCAATCTACATGTTGACCTCTTTTGCTCTCTCTATGGCGATTGCCAATCTGTGAGGAAAGTGTCAACAGTATGCTCTGAGTCTACAAGAACTCTCAGGAACACTTTTGCTGAGTCATAAAGTGGGCAAATCTTAACTTTAGTAACTCTCTCCCCGCGTGTGTTTTAGATGTCCTGTCACAGTCCAGTCAACCCACTTTATCATGATGGAGAAATTACATTTATAACTGCAGAAGCCATTACTGTGATTGTGACTAAACAACACCATGCAAACATTTTGTCAACAAATGAAGCAGAAGTGCCTTTCAGCCCTCTTACACAGATCAAATTGTCCCGAATAACAGAGAGAGGTAGAGGAGCTTTTTGTGAACTCTGCAAGGCAACCACTGTGCCCCAAGCATGTCACTGTAACTGCACTTCCTGTGTCACGAAGACGGGGTGTCGCTTTGAATTAGGTCCCCATCACCCCACACAAAAAACAAATGGCCCGGAAGTGGGTTAGAACATATAGGCCACTGTAACAAGAGGTCTTTAGTTTAAATCAAAGTCATTGCTTGATGTGAGACCAGTATGACTGTGTGCGTGATAAGACAAGTTGATTTATATTTGCGTCTGTGAGAGGGATGGGATGTGTGCCTTCCCATGGGCGGATGGGTAGTGTACTGTCTCTTGGATGCCCTGGAATTAGAGAGGCTTTTTGACTTGAACTGATATGATGTAAAGAGATTTCTAACCCTGAAGATGGACAGGACATATGACATCACCAGCCAGTAGCCACAGACTCTATTTCTCCTCTGGGAAGAACAACTCAAAGCTTACCGTTGACATGGTTATCTACAGCGAATATTGAATATGTAATTTGATCAGCAACGCAATGTGAAATGCACTCCACATAATGGCACTGTGTAATATCGATTCTTTCAGTTATCGCTCATTTTATTTCTGTCCTGTGACACTATACTCATCGTGTAGCAGCTAAACTAGATCTGGTGGCAATCCCCTATTAGTCTACTACAGGCAGCAAGGGAAGCACATCATGCATGGTCAATCCATTGAGTGATGTGAACTGTAACAGGAAATGAGAGGCCGTCACAGACTCCTCTTCATCTGGAGAGACAGGATATGAGATACTTGACCTCTGACCCATATCACTGTAGATCACAATCTCTGCTCCTTAGATTCTTTTGTTCCTAATTGTTCCTTGCATGACCAATGTGTTTGTTTGCAACAGACAAGTTAAGCGACATCACTGTTCTACTGAGAGATCTCGGATTTGTGAGTTTCAGAATGAACTGTGCAGTGCTACAGTGCCATCAGTATGAGTCGACAGGGCACTCGCTCCCGACCTCACTTACTTGCCTCAGTCAGCCCTGTGTTTGTATTGACAGCCAGGTAGTGTTTGGCCTTGTTCGATATGGCGGTTGCTTCACTGAGCCGCAGCTAAAGAGATCATACCAAAGATGCAGGAGAAACAGTCCCTCCCCACTCTGGCAGGATCTTTGTCTGCCTCTGTTGGGTCAATACCAAACACAATCAATGAAGGTTCCAGGGTCGGAAGAGCATTGTGGCGATGTCATTTCTCTGTTTGGGCCATGGAAGAGAGTGGGTCAAAAATGCCATGGTACATGCTATGGTATGCAAACTTGGATGTAATTGTCTAGGATGCAATGCTTTAGTTAACCTAAAACGTGTCATTGCGGAATCTATCCAAATGAAGACACCTACTGGTTGCAGTCTAATAACAAAGAGAGTGCTGTATCACCAATGATGCCTGCATGTAAAATAAGGAATTAGAGCTGCTTATCATGTTCTATTTCCTGTTGTCCAAAAGCCTCTCCTTGAAGACAAAAGAGAAGAAAAGGCGACTCATGGAAATAAAAATGGGACGGGAGAGTTTTGAGGAGCGTCTGGCAGGCTATTCTCAGGTTCAGTGGTTCATTTGATGGGGGGGGGGCTTTACCAAGCAAGTAAATAAAATATGTTTTGCTGTATCAGGCACTTTCAACAAATTAAAGTCAATACAGCGGAACGGCCTGTTCCTGGTTCCCTCCGTCTGGCAGCAGTGATGAGACAGAGAGAGACCTGGGCTCTATGAGCTGCTGCAGCATGATGCTCCACTTCCACACTCCATCGTTCCCAGCCTCTCCCCCCTCTGCCACCCGCCACGTATCATTATAACTATTAATAACACCTGTCCAATAAGACAAACCACTGAACCACCCTGACCTAAACATGTCAAAATCCATATACTCTTTCTATGATATACCGTATCTCCAACCTCTCTTAAATGTTTGATGTTGAGGTTTTACTTGTGAAACATTTCCCTCCATACCAGTAGGAAATGTGTTTTAAGAGGAATAAGGAATACTCTAAAAGTAACATATTATACAAGGCTTCCCAATTGCAACAGTTCTACCAGAAAAGAGAGGAAGACAACAGGAATAGAACAAGTATGGTGGGATTTTCCCCCTGCAATGCTTACACATCTCCTCAAACTGGCTTTTTGCCCACAATCACATTAAAGTACAAACTGTTCATCTTTGTGTCTCATATCTCTTCTGACGGCTGTTCCAGACCCACTCTGCAATCAGAGGGAGAAGTTAGAGGCAGTCGCTGGGAAACCAGATTGTACCTTTTCTCCCTCACTGCTCCCTGGAGTCTCTCTGCTATCTGTGGAACCATTTCTGTACTTTCTCCACACTTCCCCCCCATCCCTCTGCTATCTGTGGAACCATGTCTGTACTTTCTCCACACTTTCCCCCCCTCCTCTCTCTGCTATCTGTGGAACCATTTCTGTACTTTCTCCAGTCTTTCCCCCCCACCTCTCTGCTATCTGTGGAACCATTTCTGTACTTTCTCCACACTTTCCCCCCATCCCTCTGCTATCTGTGGAACCATTTCTGTACTTTCTCCACACTTTCCCCCATCCCTCTGCTATCTGTGGAACCATTTCTGTACTTTCTCCACATCTCTCTGCTATCTGTGGAACCATTTCTGTACTTTCTCCACATCTCTCTGCTATCTGTGGAACCATTTCTGTACTTTCTCCACACTTTCCCCCCATCCCTCTGCTATCTGTGGAACCATTTCTGTACTTTCTCCACACTTTCCCCCATCCCTCTGCTATCTGTGGAACCATTTCTGTACTTTCTCCACACTTTCCCCCATCCCTCTGCTATCTGTGGAACCATTTCTGTACTTTCTCCACACTTTCCCCCATCCCTCTGCTATCTGTGGAACCATTTCTGTACTTTCTCCACATCTCTCTGCTATCTGTGGAACCATTTCTGTACTTTCTCCACACTTTCTCCCCATCTCTCTGCTATCTATGGAACCATTTCTGTACTTTCTCCACATTTTCCCCCATCCCTCTGCTCTGTGTCTTGCTCTTTAGTTTGCTAGCTGTTGTTTAAGTTCCCCAGTTCACGTGGAATACCCCACATGCACGAGCAGCCACATGCACACCTACAGTATGTTATTTCTCACATGAAAACATGCACACATTCACATTTTCTCTGATTCCAAACGTTGTTCTGCTAAGCCCGCTATTATGCATGAAATTATAGCAGTTACTCATTTGCTGGCATTCATGGACAGCAGTGGTATAACATAATTACACAAATATTTAATGTGGAAAAATCTCAGTGTACATATGGATTACAGAGGACCTTTGCATACCAAGTAAGCATTTAATTCACATTTTGAGAATGGAATAGAGAATGTCCTTTAAACCGTTTCAATGCATTCTCTTCTGTTGTGTTCCATTGGTGTAATCTGTGAGGGACAGTCACGTGGTGGAAGACTGGGCCATGGGTCTTTATTTGTCTACTCATGACGAGAGATACAGCCATTGTAGAGATTAAAATCATGTGAGCGGGAAGCATCAATCTAAGAGGAGGGCCTGCGCGAAGGCTAGCCCCCTCACACCTCCATAGGTACCCTGTGCAGGACGTGGCTCAGATACACTCCATTGAGCTCCTCATCTTCTTGATTTAAAGGTCTCTCAAGTGAGGAAGACAGAATGGGAGGGGGAGCGAGGCAAAATGGAGTTAGAACTGGTGAATTTCTTTCTATCCTCTACTCTCTCAAATCAAATCAAATGTTATTGGTCACATACATATGGTTAGCAGATGTTAGTGCGAGTGTAGTGAAATGCTTGTGCTTCTAGTTCCGACAGTGCAATAATATCTAACAAGTAATCTAACAATTTCCCAACAACTGAGAATATGTACATACACTGCTCAAAAAAATAAAGGGAACACTTAAACAACACAATGTAACTCCAAGTCAATCACACTTCTGTGAAATCAAACTGTCCACTTAGGAAGCAACACTGATTGACAATACATTTTACATGCTGTTGTGCAAATGGAATAGACAACAGGTGGAAATTATAGGCAATAAGCAAGACACCCCCAATAAAGGAGTGGTTCTGCAGGTGGTGACCACAGACCACTTCTCAGTTCCTATGCTTCCTGGCTGATGTTTTGGTCACTTTTGAATGCTGGCGGTGCTTTCACTCTAGTGGTAGCATGAGACGGAGTCTACAACCCACACAAGTGGTGTGTAGTGCAGCTCATCCAGGATGGCACATCAATGCGAGCTGTGGCAAGAAGGTTTGCTGTGTCTGTCAGCGTAGTGTCCAGAGCATGGAGGCGCTACCAGGAGACAGGCCAGTACATCAGGAGACATGAAGGAGGCCGTAGGAGGGCAACAACCCAGCAGCAGGAACGCTACCTCCGCCTTTGTGCAAGGAGGAGCAGGAGGAGCACTGCCAGAGCCCTGCAAAATGACCTCCAACAGGCCACAAATGTGCATGTGTCTGCTCAAACGGTCAGAAACAGACTCCATGAGGGTGGTATGAGAGCCCGACGTCCACAGGTGGGGGTTGTGCTTACAGCCCAACACCGTGCAGGACGTTTGGCATTTGCCAGAGAACACCAAGATTGGCAAATTCGCCACTGGCGCCCTGTGCTCTTCACAGATGAAGCAGGTTCACACTGAGCACGTGACAGACGTGACAGAGTCTGGAGACGCCGTGGAGAACGTTCTGCTGCCTGCAACATCCTCCAGCATGACTGGTTTGGCGGTGGGTCAGTCATGGTGTGGGGTGGCATTTCTTTGGGGGACCGCACAGCCCTCCATGTGCTCGCCAGAGGTAGCCTGACTGCCATTAGGTAACGAGATGAGATCCCTTGTGAGACCCCTTGTGAGACCATATGCTGGGGCGGTTGGCCCTGGGTTCCTCCTAATGCAAGACAATGCTAGACCTCATGTGGCTGGAGTGTGTCAGCAGTTCCTGCAAGAGGAAGGCATTGATGCTATGGACTGGCCCGCACGTTCCCCAGACCTGAATCCAATTGAGCACATCTGGGACATCATGTCTCGCTCCATCCACCAACGCCACGTTGCACCACAGACTGTCCAGGAGTTGGCGGATGCTTTAGTCCAGGTCTGGGAGGAGATCCCTCAGGAGACCATCCGCTACCTCATCAGGAGCATGCCCAGGCGTTGTAGGGAGGTCATACAGGCACGTGGAGGCCACACACACTACTGAGCCTCATTTTGACTTGTTTTAAGGACATTACATCAAAGTTGGATCAGCCTGTAGTGTGGTTTTCCACTTTAATTTTGAGTGTGACTCCAAATCCAGACCTCCATGGGTTGATAAATTGGATTTCCATTGATTATTTTAGTGTGATTTTGTTGTCAGCACATTCAACTATGTAAAGAAAAAAGTATTTAATAAGATTATTTCTTTCATTCAGATCTAGGATGTGTTATTTTAGTGTTCCCTTTATTTTTTTGAGCAGTGTATAAATATAGTCTGATGGCCTTGAGATAGAAGCTGTTTTTTGGTCTCTCGGTCCCAGCTTTGATGCAACTGTACTGACCTCGCCTTCTGAATGGTAACGGTGTGAACAGGCAGTGGCTCGGGTGGTTGTTGTCCTTGATTATCTTTTTGGCCTTCCTGTGACATTGGGTGCTGTAGGTGTCATGGAGGGCAGGTAGTTTGCCCCTGGTGACACGTTGTGCAGACCGCACCACTTTCTGGAGAGCCTTGTTGTTGGGGGCGGTGCAGTTGCCGTACCAGGCTGTGATACAGGATGCTCTCGATTGTGCATCTGTAAAAGTTTCTCAGGGTTTTGGGTGACAAGACAAATTTCTTCAGCCTCTTGAGGTTGAAGAGGCGCTGTTGCGCCTTCTTCACCGCACTATCTGTGTGGGTGGACCATTTCAGTTTGTCTGTGATTTGTACACAGAGGAACTTAAAACTTTTCACCTTCTCCACTGCTGTCCCATCGTTGTGGATCGGGGGGTGCTTCCTCTGCTCTTTCCTGAAGTCCACAATCATCTCCTTTGTTTTGTTGACGTTGAGTGAGAGGTTGTTTTCCTGACACCACCTCCCTGTAGGCTGTCTCGTCATTGTTGGTAATCAAGCCCACTACTGTTGTGTCATCTGCAAACTTGATGATTGAGTTGGAGGCGTGCATGGCCACGCAGTCATGGGTGAACAGGGAGTACAGGAGGGGGCTGATCGCGCACCCTTGTGGTGCCCCAGTGTTGAGGGTCAGCGAAGTGGAGATGTTGTTTCCTACCTTCACCACCTGGGGGGCGGCCCGTCAGAAAGTCCAGGACCCAATTGCACAGAGCGGGGTTGAGACCCAGGGCCTCCAGGTTGATGATGAGCTTGGAGGGTACTATGGTGTTGAATGCTGAACTGTAGTCAATGAACAGCATTTTTACATATGTATTCCTCTTGTCCAGATGGGATAGGGCAGTGTGCAGTCTGATGTGGACCTTGCATCGTCTGTGGACCTGTTGGGGCGGTATGCAAACTGAAGTGGGTCTTGGGTGGCCGGTAAGATGGAGGTGATATGATCCTTGACTAGTCTCTCAAAGCACTTCATGATGACAGAAGTGAGTGCTACGGGGCGGTAGTCATTTAGTTCAGTTATCTTTGCCTTCTTGGGTACAGGAACAATGGTGGCCATCTTGAAGCATGTTGGGGACAGCAGACTGGGATAGGGAGCGATTGAATAAGTCCGTAAACACACCAGCCAGCTGGTCTGCGCATGCTCTGTGAATGCAGCTAGGGATGCTGTCTGGGCCAGCAGCCTTGCAAGGGTTAACACGTTTAAATTTGTTAACAGTCAGGCTGTCCAGTAAAAAATCTGGTCACTATTCAGACCAGATTTAGTTGCAATAATACTGTAACTATAAAGTTTTTTCTAAAATGGTCTCTTGTCAATGAGGCTTGGAAGTATGTAAGGAGGAATAACGTGGCTCTGTCGTGCTGAAGTGCATTCATGGTTTACCAATGTGCCTTCACTCTCTCCCCCTTCTCTTCCTGTCCTCTCTTTAATAATAACCAAGGGGCTGCATCTGCAGTAATTTCACCCACGGTCGCTTTGCCCCCCTGGCTTGGTGGGACTTCCTGGAGGAGGGCCTGGTGTCAGTGTAACCCAATCAGCACAGACTGAGGTGTTCTGCAGCCATACAGCCGAGCATGGACAGAATTTATGTAGCAGCCCCCCAGCTCTGTCTGTGTCCTGTAGTGTGGCGGAGAGATGTTTTGCAGACGGGTGTATCTTGCCATCCCCAGAAGCTACTGGCAAACAGGTGAGAATGGCTTTCCATTCTGCTGTATTGAACTGGTAATGAGGACAGACCAGCTTTCCACATGGAGCTCCCACCTCCTGCTGACACATTCTCAGACGGTGTCTGGTACTCTGAGCTTATTGCCTGGACACACAACATGTGATTCATTATGCTTATTTCAGGAAGTTATATTCATCAAAACAGAAAATAAGCTCAGTAGCTGAGAGTTGCTGAGCTCATGGTTTAGAGAGTGTGAGTGATTGGGGATGTGTGAATTGATTTGATATTTGAGAGAGGCATGTGGAGCTTTTAGCGCTGTGCAGTGTGGGACTGGGAGCCCTTGTGAGAGCGACCCCAGGAGGGATGCCACATTAGCAGTGCGACCCCCAAGGCGCTACCTCGCTAAGAGGTTAGGACCTCTCGGCTGTGTGCTTGCGCTGCAGCTTGTTCAGCAGGATGGAGGGCCTTGACTCTTGTTGATGCCATGACGAACCTGCTACCCCCAGGGGTGCCACAGATGTTACAGGCTTGCAGGTCAAGGCTCCCCTGGAAAGGAGCTATTGTAGGGAACTAAGTGAAACACCATCATACAGCACCTTTAATGCATTATTTAAGCGTGATGTGTGGTATGCAGTGGTGTATAGCTGATGGTACTGCATGTATAACAGCAGGTATACATATAATATTGTTGACAAACGGTGCAGTGATTATGGTTGCCAACAGAGAATGTCAGGATGTGAGAGTAATTGCATATTGATTGATAAACAACATATCTTTAAGGTCAGTGGATCACATCCAGTCATTCTGATTACATTAGAAGCTTCAGCACATGGTGAGTGGGCATTTGAGGCAGAGCTAGCTGTGTGACCCAACTGACAACTGCTCCTTTTCTTCAGTTTTGATGAAAAAGTATTGCTCTTTTTTGTTGGCTATAGCTCATACCATGGTTATTATTTCCAGGTGGTATTTTAAAGAAGAAACAACACTTATTTTTAAAGACACAATACTTGCTTGTTTTTTTTGTGCTGAGTGGTGTAAAACACATGGACATTATTTTCAAGTGGGAATTTGAAAATAATGCCAGGTATGTGCAGAGCAGAATGGTATCATCTGTCAGTATTCTGTGATCAGTGCTCACTACTATCATATGTCACCAGAAGATGCTGCTGTTGCTCTCAGTCCAAACATACAACCAACCTGCTCCTCTTTTCCTTGTGTCGCTTTTTCATGTAAATAGGAGTGAAGAACATGAAAATCTGGCAGGACCAGAGCACCTAGACATTTCCCTCTTCCTCTTCTGGTCCATCTATTGATCTTTTGTTTTCTGTGGTTCATTGGCCTGTGGTTGTTTTGATGCTCTGTGTCAGAGGAGTGCTCAGAGAAATGAAATTGCATGAGCAGATCCTCACCAGTCAACTGTCTGTTTTTCGTCAGTGTTAATTTAGTTTAAAAAAATAGTGACTCAAATATTAATTAATCACCTATTTTTCTGTGGAAATTGACGAGACTATAACTGAGTAAGTAGACCCAGAAAAAAATATTACTAAACGAAAAATAATTTTCATTTCAGTTGACTAAAACGAGAATAAAAAGGGACAAGACTAAATGATCTCTGTGACTAAAATCTGACTACTAAGTGGACTGAACAATAGCGTTTGAGAGATTGAGAGCTTTTTAGAATTAGCATTGCAGATGCACAGTGCAGTTCAGTTCAGTTCAGCAGTGGGAAGGACACGCCACACCTGGCACACACAGCCTACATCAGCTGGTGAGCTGCGGGGGAGCAAGCGATGAGTGTGGGCAGACAGGCAGACAAGCTCTGCTCTTGCTCTGGCTCCAATTATACACTTCACGCAGGCGACTCTCTTGCTTAGCTACCCTTTGCCTGTTTAAAAAACACAAGCTGTTTTACGAAATTAAAAACAATAGCAGCATTGAGTTTAATAGTAAAATGAATGTAGCAGGCATAAAATAAACTCCTGAAACTAGATCCGCTACATACTGGTCTTGATTAGAAGAAAAAAAAATGTCAGCGGAGGTTCTCTTCTGCAGTGTTTCAACCAGTCCAGTAAATGTGGAGGAGGAGGTAAGATGGAGTGGCACCTTGTTAATGTCCAAAATAGGAAGTCACATCACAGTCTCTCTTTCCATTTCTCCTGAAAACAGGAACATGCGGTTGTTAGGGAGTCGGCAGAGGCCAATAGTAAAACAACAGTCTATGTTTTTGGCTCCCTTGAGTATTGGAATGTAAACTGTCTTTGAATTTGTAGTGTTACTCAACCCTCCTTCTTTCCCCACTGCATTTCAAAGCCAGGTTCTGTAGCCAAGTCTCTCTCTTTTCCTCAGACAAAACAGCTTGATTGTAGCCCTCAGAGTTAAAAAGATATACCCATGCTTTTTTTTCTTTCTATTGTGCATTGGCGGTTCATCTTCTCTCTCTCTCTCTTGCTCTCTCTCTCTCTCTCTCGCTCTCTCTCTCGCGCTTGCTCTCTCTCTCTCTCTCTCTCTCTCTCTCGCTCTCTCTCGCACTTGCTCTCTCTCTCTCGCTCTCTCTCTCTCTTTCTCTCTCTCTCGCTCCCTCAAATTCAATTCAATTTAAGGGCTTTATTGGCATGGGAAACACATGTTAACATTGCCAAAGCAAGTGAAGTAGATAATACACAAAAATGAATTAAACAATAAAAATTAACTGTGAACAATACACTCACAAAAGTTCCAAAAGAATAAATATTATGTGCAAATAGTTAAAGTACAAAAGGGAATCTAAATAAACATATATATGGATTGTATTTACAATGATGTTTGTTCTTCACTGGTTGCCCTTATTTTTGACCAGATCCTAATTGGCATGTCGAATTTTATGTTCCTTTTGATGGCATAGTCGGCCATTCTTGCCTTGTCTCTCAGATCGTTCACAGCTTTGTGGAAGTTACCTATGGTGCTGATGTTTAGGCCGAGGTATGTTTTTTGGAACACCATTGTTTTTGTCTTACTGAGATTTACTGTCAGGGCCCAGGTCTGACAGAATCTGTGCAGAAGATCTACAGTTGAAGTCGGAAGTTTACATACACTTAGGTTGAAGTCATTAAAACTTGTTTTGCAACCACTCCACAAATGTCTTGTTAACAAACTATAGTTTTGGCAAGTCGGTTAGGACATCTACTTTGTGCATGACACAAGTAATTTTTCCAACAATTGTTTACAGACAGATTATTTCACTTATAATTCACTTTATCACAATTCCAGTGGGTCAGAAGTTTACATACACTAAGTTGACTGTACCTTTAAACAGCTTGGAAAATTCCAGAAAATGATATCATGGCTTTAGAAGCTTCTGATAGGCTAATTGACATAATTTGAGTCAATTGGAGGTGTACCTGTGGATGTATTTCAAGGCCTACCTTCAAACGCAGTGCCTCTTTGCATGACATTATGGGAAAATCAAAAGAAATCAGCCAAGATTGTAGACCTCCACAAGTCTGGTTCATCCTTGGGAGCAATTTCTAAACGCCTGAAGGTACCACGTTCATCTGTACAAACAATTGTACGCAAGTATAAACACCATGGGACCATGCAGCCGTCATACCGCTCAGGAAGGAGACGCGTTCTGTCTCCTAGAGATTAACTTACTTTGGTGCGAAAAGTGCAAATAAATCCCAGAACAACAGCAAAGGACCTTGTGAAGATGCTGGAGGAAACAGGTACAAAAGTATCTATATCCACAGTAAAACGAGTCCTATATCGCCATAACCTGAAAAGCCGCTCAGCAAGGAAGAAGCCACTGCTCCAAAACCGCCATAAAAAAGCCAGACTACGGTTTGCAACTGCACATGGCGACAAAGATTGTACTTTTTGGAGAAATGTCCTCTGGTCTGATGAAACAAAAATAGAACTGTTTGGCCATAATGACCATTGTTATGTTTGGAGGAAAAAGGGGGATGCTTGCAAGCCGAAGAACACCATCCCAACTGTGAAGCACAGGGGTGGCAGCATCATGTTGTGGGGGTGCTATGCTGCAGGAGGGACTGGTGCACTTCACAAAATAGATGGCATCATGAGAAAGGACAATTATGTGGATATATTGAAGCAACATCTCAAGACATCAGTCAGGAAGTTAAAGCTTGGTCGCAAATGGGTCTTCCAAATGGACAATGACCCCAAGCATACTTCCAAAGTTGTGGCAAAACGGCTTAAGGACAACAAAGGCAAGGTATTAGGGTGGCCATCACAAAGCCCTGACCTCAATCCTATAGAACATTTGTGGGCAGAACTGAAAAAGCGTGTGCGTGCAAGGAGGCCTACAAACCTGACTCAGTTACACTAGCTCTGTCAGCAGGAATGGGCCAAAATTCACCCAACTTATTGTGGGAAGCTTGTGGAAGGCTACCCGAAATGTTTGACCCAAGTTAAACAATTTAAAGGCAATGCTACCAAATACTATTTGAGTGTATGTAAACTTCTGACCCACTGGGAATGTGATGAAAGAAATAAAAGCTGAAATAAATCAATCTCTCTACTATTATTCTGACATTTCACATTCTTAAAATAAAGTGGTGATCCTAATTGACCTAAGACAGGGAATTTTTACTAGGATTAAATGTCAGGAATTGTGAAAAACTGAGTTTAATTGTATTTGGCTAAGGTGTATGTAAACTTCTGACTTTAGCTTTAGGTGCAGCTGTAGGCCCTCCTCGGTTGGGGACAGAAGCACCAGATCATCAGCAAACAGATTCTAGTAGGGTGAGGCCGGGTGCTGCAGACTGTTGTAGTGCCCTCGCCAATTCGTTGATTTATATTTCGAAGAGGTTCTGTGGAAAGAAATGTGTGTGTTTTTTTGCCAATTTTAACCACACACTTGTTGTTTGTACACATGGATTTGATAATGTTTTATGTTTTTCCCCCAACAGCACTTTCCATCAATTTGTATAGCAGACCCTCATGCCAAATTGAGTCAAAAGCTTTTTTGAAATCAGCAAAGCATGAGAAGACTTTGCCTTTGTTTTGGTTTGTTTGTTTGTCAATTAGGGTGTGCAGGGTGAATATGTGGTCTGTCGTACGGTAATTTGGTCAAAAGCCAATTAGACATTTGCTCAGCACATTGTTTCACTGAGGAATTGTACGAATCTGCTGTTAATGATAATGCAGAGGATTTTCCTAAAGTTGCTGTTGACGCATATCCCACGGTTGTTATTGGTGTCAAAATTGTCTCCACCTTTGTGGATTGGGGTGATCAGTCCTTGGTTCCAAATATTGGTAAGATGCCAGAGCTAAGGATGATGTTAGAGTTTAAGTATAGTAAATTGGAATTTGTGGTCTGTATATTTTATCATTTCATTGAGGATACCATCAACACCACAGGCCTTTTTGGGTTGGAGGGTTTGTATTTTGTCCTGTAGTTCATTCAAGGTAATTGGAGAATCCAGTTGGTTCTGGTAGTCTTTAATAGTTGATTCTAAAATGTGTATTTGATCATGTATATGTTTTTGCTGTTTATTCTTTGTTATCGGGCCAAAAAGATTGGAGAAGTGGTTTACCCATACATCTCCGTTTTGGATAGATAACTCTTCATCAATTTTCCCAGAATTGGTTAGAGTCTATGGATTCTTCAATTACATTGAGCCCATTTCTGACATGCTGTTCCTTCTTTTTCCGTAGTGTATTTCTGTATTGTTTTAGTGATTCACCATAGTGAAGGCGTAGACTCTGGTTTTCTGGATCTCTATGTTTTTGGTTGGATAGGTTTCTCAATTTCTCTCTTAAGTTTTTTCATTCTTCATCAAACCATTTGTCATTGTTTTTAATTTTCTTCGGTTTTATGTTTGAATTTTTTTGGTTTGATAGGGAAGCTGAGAGGTCAACTATACTGTTTAGGTTTTCTACTGCCAAGTTTACACCTTCACTATTACAGTGAAACATTCTATCCAGGAAGTTGTGTAAAAGAGATTGAATTTGTTGTTGCCTATTTGTTTTTTGGTAGGTTTCCACACTACTTTGCTTCCATTTATAACATTTCTTAATATTATTCAGTTCCTTTGGGTTTGATGCCTCATGATTGAGTATTGCTTTGTTCAAGGAGACTGTGATTTTGCTGTGATCTGATAGGGGTGTCAGTGGGCTGACTGTGAACGCTCTGAGAGACTCTGATTTGAGGTCAGTGATAAAGTAGTCTACAGTACTACTGCCAAAAGATGAGCTATAGTTGTACCTACCGTAGGAGTCCCCTCGAAGCATACCATTGACTATATACATACCCAGCGTGCGACAGAGCTGCAGGAGTTGTGACCCGTTTTTGTTGGTTATGTTGTCGTAGTTGTGCCTAGGGGGACATATGGGGGAGGGAATGCTGTCACCTCCAGTTAGGTGTTTGTCCCCCTGTGTGCTGAGGGTGTCGGGTTCTTGTCCACTTCTGGCATTTAGGTCGCCACAGACTAGTACATGTCCCTGGGCCTGGAAATGATTGATTTCCCCCTCCAGAATGGAGAAGCTGTCTTCATTAAAGTATGGGGATTCTAGTGGGGGGATATAGGTAGCACACAGGAGGACATTTTCCTCTGTTGAGATAATTTCCTTTTGAATTTCTAGCCAAATGTAAAAAATCCCTTCCCTGTTTCACACCTGGTAGTTTGGTGGATTGGACTACCAGCTCTCTGTAACCTATACCATGTTTCTTGTAGGATGACAATGTCTGTAGTTCTGATTTCTTTGGTGAAGTCCAGGTTCCTGCTCTTTAGGCCAAAGGCAGATGACCTCAGGCCTCGGATATTCCAGGATGTGATAGTGAAGGCTTTGTGTTCCATAAAGTGTCCAATGTTGTTAGTCGTGTGTTTTGGCCTCAGACCAGTAAGTGTGATCAGAGTCTGCTGAGCATCTGGCACATGCCATTGGCTTGGGCTAGTGTAAGAGTGGTGGTTGGGCCTGTTTGCCTGCTCACGGCCTGGGTATATGTGTGACTTTCATGCTGAATCCCTCTTTGCGGGGGTGGGGTGCATGGAGTGGGCAGGAGGGCCATAAGTCTGATCTGAGCGGGCCTAAATGGGGTGTGGTTGACTTGGGGGGGTGTTGATTGGTTGGGGTGGGGGTGTGGATATGGCTGGGGATCTGGATGTAGGTCCTCTCGGCATGGGTCCTCTATGTGTAGGTCCGGGGGGAGGTCTGGGAGAGTGTCTAGTTGAGGGCAAAGTCCTTTAGGGTCCGGGCGAAGGTGGGCACTGCTGCCTTGTAGAGGTGGACCTGGTCGTAAAGGCTGTTCAAGTCCAGGGTGGAGTGGTGGGCCAGATAGACATTTGGTTTTGAGGCACAGTAATGGCAAATACTTGTGTTTACCCACTGTATGATAGCAGGGTTGAAGTCTTTTCATGGTTGCAGGGTGGAGATAACCACTTGTGCGTTGGGGAATGTAGAATAAGCTTTTTCAATCACTCCCTTGAGTGCTGTGGCCACACTTTCCTGCTGTGCTCTCAGGTCATTTGTGCCTGTGTGTATTATTATGTGGCTGGGTGACCCTAGTTGGTTCTCAGACAGAAGGTCTAGGGAGCGCTGGGTGTTTGGACACCAGAGTTTAGACACTGTGTTTGGGAAAACATTTATTTTCTTGTATATATTTTCTGTTGGAGTCCATAAGGAGTACAATCTGTTTGTGTATGTCCTCAGGGGGGTTGTCAGGAGGGCTATCTGGGTGGCTGACAGGGGAGATGCTCAGAGTGGGTGGGATCCCCTGGGCTTGGGGTTCTTGATTTGTCTGTCCTGCTCTGATGTCGAGGCTATGGTCAGGGTCTGGGTTGGACTGTTCTGCTGTGGTGTCAAGACGTTGGTTAGAGTCTGAGGTGGGCTGTTATGCTGGCTTCTCTGCGGGGGTGGCCAGCTCTCTAATGGGTTGTTCTCTGTCACATGTCATCGTTCTCACCTTCTCCTCAAGCACTTTCACCTTCTCCTCTAGTGCTCTGTTCTTCTCCTGCTCCTGCTCTTTCTCCTGTTTATGTTGTCTCACCATAGTCCAGAGGGCAGATATGTCTCTCTCCACCTCCAGGTTTCCGGGTTTGGTTGATGGGGTGTTGTTGAGCTGGACAATTTTTTGTGCTGACTGGAGTGTGTTTCACTGCTGTTCCAGCTCCACCTGCCTTACCTCCAGCTGGGTGAATTTATCCTTCATTTCAATGAGGGAGTAGTACTCTGTTCTGGGAGGTTGACTTTCCGCTTGGGGTTGCTCATCTGCGGGGTTGTATAATGAAGAGGTCTGGTCTGGCATGCTCTGGGTGGGGGTATCTTTCTCCAGAGAGAGCTTATCCTGCTGAGCTATCTCTTTGATTATGTGAAAGTCCAGCTGAAACTGTTTGGGGTTGCCCTGTACCATTACTGTTCCAGACTTGTACAGGTTGACATTGGCTGACTCCTCGTTGTCTAATATCCTGAGTTTCCACCCATCGCTAACAGAGGGGTAGGGTGTTAATATAGCACTGCGCCATGCCAGGGGATGGTCTGTGTGGATGATTACGTTTCTTATGTTCCCATTTTTATAATTGTCAGCAAAAAGTGTCTCTTGATTTTCCATAAGGAGCTTTTTTTGTACTCTTTTTGTGCCTTATCATTTTTTACATCCAGAGGGTACTGTATAGTAATGACCTCTGAAAAGTGGGAGGGGGCTTCAAAGGCTTCTGCATTTGGGCGGGGTAGGATTTGAAACTCTCCTGCGATTGTTGGGCTGAAGGGCATTGCCACCTCTCACTTCACACAACATGTCTAATTGAAGTTGCAGTCAGATATGTTCTGTCCTAGCAAGCTTGGTAGCCTTAACTTAGCATTAATTTCTTATAAAGTAAAATATATCATTGTAATGTATTTTTCTTCCTGGCGTTAAAAGTAGCTTCATACTAAACATTACTCACTCAGTTCCAGGTTGGATGGTGTTTTCAGGTTTCTGTTGTTTGTTTGCCAGAGCATTTGCTGTTTGCTTGGAAATAAGAATCTTTGGTAGTAGGAATGCTTCCAGGTAATTCTGTCCAAAATCAGGTTGTAGGTTTGGAGTTTTGATTTGGAGTGAAAGTTATTTTGTGGAGGTTAGTATCCTGTATATGTCCTTGCCGAAATATCCAAGTTTATCTAATTTTAAATCTATATTTTTGAAAAAACATGCTAAAAAATGCAGGAGCTCATCTGCTCATCTCTCTCTCTCTCTCTCTCTCTCGCCCTCTCGCCCTCTCGCCCTCTCGCTCTCTCTTGCGCTCTCTCTCTTAGTTGACTAAATTGGCTCACTCTTTTCGTCATTTTGACAATAACCACGAGTGTGCAAATCTGTCATCAAGACAAAGGGTGGCTACTTTGAAGAATCTCATATAAAACATATTTGGATTTGTTTAACACTTTTTTGGTTACTACATGATAGTTACTAAGTGATAGTTTTGATGTCTTCACTATTATTCTAAAAATAAAGAAAAACTCTTGAATGAGTAGGTGTGTCCAAACTTTTGACTGGTACTGTATACAAAACTTAAGCCAAAATATACATACTGGTACGTACATCACATTCCTCCTTGGCATCGGAATTTCCCATGAAGAGGGCAGAGGAGGACAGAGACACCTTAGTTTTAGCAGGGCAGGTGTCTACTGCTAGGCCCAAGTGGACAGCCCCCCCCCCCAGTATCTGGTGGTCATGATGGTGCTTACATCTATGCGTGCTGGGGGGATGGCTGTGCTCTGACACACTTCCTCACTGCAGAACAGGAATCAGTCAAGGATATCCAACCGAACATCAGTCATGCATGGGGAACAGCCAGCGAGGAGAATGAGCTCGATCATCCGTGCAGATCCCGAGGGGGTAGGTGGTCTTGGGGGAGATGGAGGATGTGAGAAAGAGGGGGTACTGGACAGACTCCAAGTACACAGACAATGCAACACACACCCAGGAGACTGTCATAATTAGAAGTTAATTTTATGCCAATTTCACTGAGCCTTGCTATAATCTGTATCACCAAAGCTTTAGTCAGATCTGACAACAAGATTATGGTCCAATAATAAATGAGTGATCAGCAAAGCAGTAAAAATACCTTTGTTTTGACTGCAGTTAACCGTTGTAATGTTTTTCTACCATTCATCCATAAATCCCACCCTCTTGCTCTCTTTTTATCTCTTTCTCTCTTTTTATCTCTTTCTCTGCCCCTCTGTTCATCTCTTTGTCCAGATCTCTGTCTCTCTCTCTCTACACCCCTCTCTGTCCCTCTCTCTCTGTCTCTCTCTCTCTAGGTTGGTGGCACCTTATTTGGGGAGGAGGAGCTCGTGGTAAGACTTCCGCCCCACAGCTAATCCAAGATAGAGGTACTATCATGGACGCCAGCTGCAACAGCTTGCTTACAAACATACATATCATAGCAGAATTTACAACAGATTTCATAGACACTGTACAGTATGTAGTCAAAAGAGGTCTTACCAATCTTTACAGTATGTATTATGACTTATTAAAGAACATATGCTTCAAGGAGGCTACTTGTTTACATTTCATTACCACATCCGGCATTCCATATTCAGTGGGATGGTTATACTGCATAGGCACTCCCTCTCTCCCTTTATAAAAACATCATGATACAGTAGTTCTCTGACCCAACACGGAGCAGAGTTTATTGAAAAAGCAAAGAGGAGCTTTTAGGGGGGAAATTCAGAAGTGATTGAGACGGGGTGTGAACACAGAGGCACCCTGATAAGGAGGAGAGACGGAGAGCAGTTATAGCCTCAATCAAGTCAGATAATGAATCAACACTGATTGTGGCCTAAGTCTCAAGCTGAAAAAGAATTGGGGGAAATGTTGTATAGCAAAAAAGCAAACAAACCACAAACTTAGCGGCATTTTCTGTTTCTGTTTCAGTCGGCTTTCAAAATAAATGCAGTGGGCGCTGAGGGACCATTAAAAAAACTGCACAGAGAGAACCACTTTGTTGAGAAACCCAAACACATTAACAGTGTGAATGGAGAGAGAGAAGCACTTTTAACTCCTAAACTTTAAAAAGTGATTTAACATTATCTCATCTGATTGAGCTCAGCTTCTTGCCCTTCTGGCCAGCGGAGGTCCATGGACTGGGCTTAATCTTGCATGCTCAGTGTGGAAGAATAGGTTTGTCTTTAAGTGCTTGAGGGGTAAAGATGAACTGTGCTAGTTATCCAATCAGCAGAGCTTCCTCTCCTCTCCTGGTCCTTCAATACCAAATGAACATCTCACTGAGCACAGACGTCAATTCAACATCTATTCCAAGTTGGTTCAACGTCATTTCATTGAAATACACCCCCACCTCTTAAAAGATGACATGATTGCTGTTACGTGATTCCACTCAATAAATCAGAAATGACAAATCTGGGTCAGTACAAATATCCTTGCACACTTCCAGTGGGGTCGAGAGGAGATGCTCCAAGTCTGCAGGCCCATGGAGCACTGCTGAACGAAGACCTCTTTTTAGGAGTACAGTTGCAGGGGATTAGTGAAGGGAAAGTTCAAAAGGAAACATGAGAAGAAATGATGAAATTAGTGATTAAGCCAACTGTTGCCTAGCACCTAAATACCCACGTCCAACAGGCATGCATTTTCTCACCCTTTTGGGCAATTACTAAAGTGTGATGTTTTGCTGTAGCACAGCAGGACAGAACCCAGGAACAAGAAGGGAGGGGTGCCAACACATCTACTTACTTGCAGACTTGCTTCATTGCACACCCAGCTGTGTGTTTTGATGGATTGTGACACTGTGTGTAGTCCAGGTAGTATCTCAAGGTAAAAGTGATTACCAAGATGCAACAAATTGTCACGTCCTGACCAGTATAGGGGTTATTTGTTATTGTAGTTTGGTCAGGACGTGGCAGCGGGTGTTTGCTTTATGTGGTTCAGGGTGTGTTTTGTGTATGTGTTTAGGTAGAGGGGTGATTTGATTTATTAGTCCGGGGTTTGTTAGTCATTGTTCTATGTTAGTTATTTCTATGTTCTATCTAGTCTTTTGTAGTTCTATGTTTAGTTAATTGGGGTTGGACCTTCAATTGGAGGCAGCTGGTTATCGTTGCCTCTGATTGAAGGTCCTATAAATAGGTATGTGTTTTTCATGGGGTTTTGTGGGAGATTGTGCTTGTTTAGCTGTGTGCCTGACAAGACTGGCCAGTTCGTTTGTGTTTTTCTGTATACGTAATTTGTGTTTTCCTTCTTCACCAATAAAAAGAAGATGAGTGTACATTTTCCCGCTGCATCTTGGTCTCTACCCTACGACACCCGTGACAGAATCTCCCACCAACCACGGACCAAGCAGCGGAGAAGGGAGCAGCAACAGTACCCAGTAGAATCATGGACATGGGAGGAAATTCTGGATGGGGCTGGACCTTGGCACCAGGCTGGGGAATATCGTCGCCCACCGGAGGAGATAGAGGCAGCCAAGGCGGAGAGGCGCTGGTATGAAGCCTTGTACGCGCCGAAGGGGAAGCACGAGAGGCACCCCCAATAATTTTTTTGGGGGGGCACACGGGTAGTTTGGCGAGGTCAGGATTGAGCCACAAGCCAACTCCCCGTGCTTATTATGGGAAGCAACTGGAGTGGAGAGCTCCGGAGTATGCGGAAGTGCGCACAATCTCGCCCGTGCGCATGCACAGTCCGGTGCGAGCGATCCCAGCCCCTCACAAGTGCCGTGCTAGAGTAGGCATCCAGCCTGGAAGGAGGATGCCTGCACAGCGCATCTGGCCACCAGTGCGCCTCCTAGGCCCAGGCTACCCTACACCTGCTCTACGCATAGCAACCATCAGGCCTCTGCACAGCCCAGTTCGCCCTGTACCAGCAGTCTGCTTGTGCAGGGCTGCTATTTCCATCCAGCCAGGACGGGTTGTGCAAGAGGTGCGCTCCAGACCTCCAGTACTTACCCATGGCCCGGTATATCCAGTTCCTGCTTCTCGTGCTGACCCTGAGGTGTGTAGTCTGGCGTCTCCTAAACCAGCACCACGCACCAGGCTTCCAGTGCGTCAGCCCAGTCCAACTCGTCCTGTTCCTGCTCCCCGCACTAGCCCTGAGGTGCGTGTCCCCAGTCTGGTACCTCCACTACCAGCCCCACGCATTAGGCTTCCAGTGCGTCAGCCCAGTCCCAGTCCAGAGTGTCCGGCAACAGTACCTCGTCCAGAGTGTCCGGCAACAGTACCTCGTCCAGAGTGTCCGGCAACAGTACCTCGTCCAGAGTGTCGAGGCACCGAGTGAGACGGCCTACAGTCCGGCACCGAGTGAGACGGCCCACAGTCCGGCACCGAGTGAGACGGCCCACAGTCCGGCACCGAGTGAGACGGCCCACAGTCCGGCACCGAGTGAGACGGCCCACAGTCCGGCACCGAGTGAGACGGCCCACAGTCCGGCACCGAGTGAGACGGCCCACAGTCCGGCACCGAGTGAGACGGCCCACAGTCCGGAGCTCCTAGAGTCGGCCCACAGTCCGGAGCTCCTAGAGTCGGCCCACAGTCCGGAGCTCCTAGAGTCGGCCCACAGTCCGGAGCTCCTAGAGTCGGCCCACAGTCCGGAGCTCCTAGAGTCGGCCCACAGTCCGGAGCTCCTAGAGTCGGCCCACAGTCCGGAGCTCCTAGAGTCGGCCCACAGTCCGGAGCTCCTAGAGTCGGCCCACAGTCCGGAGCTCCTAGAGTCGGTCTACAGTCCAGAGCTCCTAGAGTCGGTCTACAGTCCAGAGCTCCCAGAGCCCAGTCCAGGGTCTTCAGTGACTGGCCTCAGGCAGAGGTATGCAGTGGGGGTGGTTTGGTCCGGTAGGGGATTAAGGCCTGAGCCTAAGCCACCTCCACTGTAGGAGGTTTGGGGAGGGGGGGGGGGGTGTAGCACGGCAGCCACCCTCCCTTCCCTCCCTTTAGTTTTGGGATTTATTTTTGGGGCTTATTTTTGGTTATTTGTGTGAGGTGCATCCGGGGTCTGCACCTTTTGGGGGGGGGGGGGGGGTACTACTGTCACGTCCTGACCAGTATAGGGGTTATTTGTTATTGTAGTTTGGTCAGGACATGGCAGGGGGTGTTTGTTTTATGTGGTTCAGGGTGTGTTTTGTGTATGTGTTTAGGTAGAGGGGTGATTTGATTTATTAGTCCGGGGTTTGTTAGTCATTGTTCTATGTTAGTTATTTCTATCTAGTCTTTTGTAGTTCGACCTTCAATTGGAGGCAGCTGGTTATCGTGCCTCTGATTGAAGGTCCTATAAATAGGTATGTGTTTTTCATGGGGTTTTGTGGGAGATTGTGCTTGTTTAGCTGTGTGCCTGACAAGACTGTCCAGTTCATTTGTGTTTTGTATACGTTTATTGTGTTTTCCTTCTTCACTAAATAAAAAGAAGATGAGTATATATTTTCCCGCTGCGTCTTGGTCTTTACACTACGACACCCGTGACACAAATTGCAATTTACAGTGATCACAGCCAGGAAAATGTATATTTGGACAGTCCATCTGTAGTTGCTCTACAGACTATCATTTCAAATAACTATCTAGTAACCCTAGCCTTAACCTTAACCCTTATCCCAATCCTAAACTTAACCCTTACTTTAACACACCCTTATTCTAATCCTAAACTTAATCCTAACCTTAACCTTTACCCTTATTCTAAACCTAACCCTAGCAAGCAGTTGCTTATCAGTTTGTTGATAGTATGACCATCATCAGAGCATCTACAGATGGAAAATAAGGACTATCCAAATAAAGTGTGACCGGAAAATGTTGTGCAGGGCTTCTTCTGATGCACTATTGTGCCTCTGATATCAACATTTGCCTTGTTTTTGTTCTGTATTCAAATAGAGACAAAACAGGGGAAGGCAGAAGGGATATTTCCCATGAATGACTCAAATCAGCCTCAATGTCACGTCCTGACCAGTAAAAGGGGTTATTTGTCATTATAGTATGGTCAGGGCGTGGCAGGGGGTGTTTGTTTTGGTGTTTTTGATTTGTGTTCTATGTTTTCTATATCTATGGTTAAATCTAGTTTTCTATTTCTATGTTGGTTTTTGGGCATGACCTCCACTTAGAGGCAGCTGGTTGTCGTTGTCTCTAATTGGAGGCCATATTTAGTTGTTGTTTCACTTGTGTTTTGTGGGTGGTTATTTTCTGTATTGACTGGATGCCTTTATGGAACTGTTTTTCGTCGTTTGTTTATTTTGTTTAAGTGTTTTCATCAAATTAAGTATGACCACTTTACCCGCTGCGCCTTGGTCCTATCCTTACGACGTCCATGACACTCAAAGCATGTTCAAGCTCTATAAAAATGTGGAATAGTTATGATTTCATTTAAATCATTATGAAAGTCAAACACAAGTGTTTGCTTGTGTGTTTGACCCCGAAATTGGATGTAATTTCTCTCACATAGACAATATTTTTTCAGCTGTACCAGGAATACAATATAAGTGTCTCAATATAAAGACTCATTTTAGATGCTTCAAATGAATTATTCAGTTCAGGAAGGTAAGTCAGAGTGAGAGCTACTATATTCCAGAACTAATTAGCCATTATTTCACTTTGGATATGAAATACCCCTTCAGTGGGTCTGTAGACAGGCTTAATATTATCTGGACATGAAAAATACATCGGCGAGTCCATCAATTACACATTCACTACATTTTTTTTTCATCATAATCGCGAGCTTTGAAGCTGCAAGGCTGTATTGACAAGCAGGCTGAATCTTCCTGACAATTGACAAAATAGGCTCCTCTAAGGAATAACTCATCAGATTTTCTGTTACACAAGTTCATATGGATTTTCAGTTATCTATACTATTGTACCTTAGTGTCTGCCATTACATGATATAGATCGCTGACCAACTAATTATCATAATTCATTTACATTTTTCACCTTTGGTGTGGTGTGGCTTGACAAGCTAATCCATTTGCTGCGACTAAACAGGCTTAACCAATGATTGTGTAACATATGGTTGAGATGAATACTCAAAATTACATTAGACCAAATTACTGTATAATGAAACACTCAAATGTGAAACAAAAACAAATAAACACACAATGACAGATGACTCTATATTCAGTAAAGTATGTTGTTACAAGTGATAAAGAGTTTGATGAATAAAGAAAACATGTGCCATTTACTTTTGTCATGAAAAGCTGCATTGGTGGTACTGTCCATGGTGCTGAAATCACTCCCATGGAAAGTGACATATGTGGAGACGTCCATTGTGCTGAAACTCACAAAACTATCCCAAATGTTTTAAAATTAGAAAAAAACCAAATGCAGAATTGTAGTGAAAATACTGCACTGTTCCATATGATCAGATCTAATATGTACCCAGCAAACCGAGAACATTCTCAGGACATTAGCTAATATTCCTAATAGGTTCTAGTTAATATTAGGATGATAACGTCTCACAAACATTCAAATAATTTTTTGATCACCAAATATTTTTTTAAGAACATTTTTTAAAATAAAATCTCCTTGGAATGCAACCTGGACTCAGGGGTAGACGTAACATTGTAAATGTAAATCTATCTTCGTCCATTTAGAATTATATGCTATGTTTCGTATGGTATGTATTAATTTGTGGATGTCCATCATCCATTTTGTATGATATGTTAGAAATTACAATTTGTATGGTATGTTACGAATTGAAATTTGTACACTATGTTCCGGATTTTCAATACATTTGATGTATTACAAATTCCAATTTGATGTGGCTGACATTAGCTAGGTGGCTAGGTGGTTAATGTTAACATTAGCTACTTGGCTAGGTGGTTAATGTTAACATTAGCTAGGTGGCTAGGTGGTTAATGTTAACATTAGCTAGGTGGCTAGGTGGTTAATGTTAACATTAGCTAGGTGGCTGACATTAGCTAGGCTAGCAGTTATGGTTAGGGTTAAGGTTAGGGTTAGGAATTAGGTTAAAGGGTTAAGGTTAGGGTTAGGGGAAGGGTTAGTTAGCACGCTAAGTAGTTACAAAGTGTCTAAAAAGTAGTAAGTATTTGCAAAGTTTTAATTAGCTAAAATGCTTAAGTTGTCCGTGATGAGATTCGAACACGCAATCTTTGGGTTGCTAGAAGTTTGTGTTATACACACACCCATCCACCCAAAATGAACCAACTCCTTTCATTTCTCCCTTAAGTAACCTTCCTGCTTATGTAACCAGACCAAACGTAACATATCATACTCATTTCAGTATCCTGTGTTTATGTTGACTATGTTTTATCTAGTCTATGAGACCAGGCTGTGGAATCTTTTCCTAACATTCGCTAAAATGTTGTTCACACAACATCTGTAACAACTCCCACAGAACATTCCCTTAAGGTTGTCATGGGGGAATGTAATAACACATTGTTATTGTTATTAGAACATACACCAAAATTGACAGAGACATGTTGGGATGGGGAGTTTGGGCCCACCTCTTTTTATTTCTCTTGTCTTTACCAATTTTGTTATTACAAAATCATGTGTGATCAATATGATAATTTCTCTGTATTTATTATATTTTTTTTCAACAAAGCAAATAAAAACTTTACACAATGACAATTAAATAATGTAAGTGGGACAATATTTTCATGTTACAAATCTTTTAAATACTTTCGATATTTGAATAGGAATTTATACAATTTACAGTTGGTTTGAGTTTTTTAAGTCATTGAAATTTGGAACTACAGTATTGACCTTTTAAAATATTGTCCCATGTACATTGTGTAATTTGCTGATGGTCCCTAACTGGCCCCATAGGGATATCCAAAGTTAAACCAAATTGACCACGGGCATTACGATCGGGTCGCGTGCAGCTGTGCTCGGAATTTATGATTACTAAGGTGCTGCCAGCTGTGGGCATGTCGGCAGGATTCAAATAAACCCAACCCATGGAAAACTGTTACAGTACACATTCTGGGCCATCATTTTTTCCCCTATCATCTTGCAGATAGATCTCTGTTTTGGACGAGACTAACTTCATGACCAAAATGATCCTATTTACACTTTGTTGTCAATTATGACACTAGAATAAATGTTTCTGACTCATATCGATGCCTCGTAAGCCATTTTCAAGCAGATGTAAGTCCCTGCCAGTGACAAGAATATCCATAACATGATGCTGCCACCACAAAACTTGAAAATACTGAGGATCAACAACATTCTCTCCACATTACTGGCCTGTATGACAAAGTGAAAAGAAGGAAGCCTGTGTAAAATAAAAGTATCCATTCTGTTTGCACCAAGGCTACTAAGTAAGACTGCACATAAATTAACTTAAAAACTACAGGCTTGGATCAAATCCAATACAACACAACACAGAGTGAAACCCTCTATATTTTCAAGTGTTGTGGTGGCACTGGCAGCATCATGTTATGGGTATGTTCAGTCTCAGTCCTGACTTAAATGTGCTTGAAAATGATAGACAAGGTTTGAATATTGCTGTCCATCAATGAGCTTGAGAAATTTTGACAAAAACAATGGATAAATGTTGCCCTACGATTTGTGCAAAGTTGGTAAAATCTTATTCAAAATGATTCGCAGCTGTAATGGCTGCCAAATGTGCTTCCACCAAGTATTAACTCTGGGGTGTGAAGACTTACGCAATCAAGACATCTTCATTTAAAAAATGTGATTCGATTCCATAATCTTTCTTTCACTTTGAAAATGTGGAGTAGGTTGTATAGATTGGTAGAAAAAAAATCTAATGTATTCTCTTTTTATATTTATATTATGGGCAGCAAAATATGAGGACTGTGCAAGGGGTGTGTAGACTTTCACTAGCGACTGTAGATATAGCTTTTTTTTAAAGGAAGGTCATCAAGTAGATTTTAACCTGCGATCTGCCCAACCCTATGGGCTACTTAGTCTGCTGCGCCACCTGGATCCTTATGTTTCCAATGGATTTCCCTTTGCACTGAAATCTTTCAATTATTATTCAAATGATGGCTATAATACTTTGTGTTTTGGAAACCTATATGTTGTTATGTCCCAACACTGTTCTCACAACATAATGAAATGTTTTGGGAACTGTTAAAGTACATAAAAAAATATGTTCTGTTAACATTCTTGCAACATCAGAGGAATGTTTTTTCCACCCTAATACCAACATTGTATAATCATCAACACAAATGGACAGACTGTGTTATTAGAACTTTTAAGGGGAATGTTCTTACACCTTTCCAACTACTTAATTAAATGTTCTGGGAACATTCACAGAACCAGTTTTGGTTTTCTGGGTATACTGTCTACGTTTGCAATCTACTTATCACAGTAATCATTACATTATATTTATGTAGGTCACACAGTTTCTGTAACGTGATTCAAGTCAATTTTAAGAGTGACTCACAATTCATGGAACCACAGTAATGCAGCATGAAACTACAATCCTCTGTATGAACAAAGCAATATGCAATTCCGATCATTTGTAGACCATACCTCACAGCATAAGGACATTGTTAAAGAGGTTCATGTTTCCATGTGATCTTGAGCCGGAGGAAATACAAAAAGGAAATAGTGGGAAGAAGTCTGGAGAGAAAATAGAGCACAGGAAAATAGACTACATAGAGGACTAGATTGAGTCTTTTACCAGGAGCTAGCAATATTAATTCCACTGACATTAGGCACCATAAATTCTATTCACCACAGGTTTTCATTAAGGGTTATCTACCTCAAAAAGCACAAAGAGGATCAAAAAGATACTCACCATCTCACATTGTTCTGAAATTGTTTCAGTTGTTAGAGACCGATAAGGTTAACATTCCTGCAACATTATTTTGTTGAAATATAGTTTGTTCTCTGAAAAATTAAGCTAACTGATGGGGTGTCCGTGGGTGGCTTTTGACTATTGCTTTGAATTCCTCATGTCTTACTCACTGTTAGAAAAATGTTTGGTCCAAATCGGATGTTAAGTACTATATTTATTGAATATTCTATGAATCATTAAAATGGCCAATTTGGGTGCAATCAATTAGCTTAATTTCTCAGAGATCAAATTATACTTCAACAAAATAATGTTGCAGGAATGCTTATCTTATCTGTTTCTAACGACAGAAACGATTTCAGAACAATCTGAGATGGTGGGTGTCATGGCTTGATGAAATGACATGGAACGACCCTTAACGCAGAACACAAATTGAGTAGCGAGCACATAGTCATATCCAAAAGCATGCTGGGAAACAAATCATATCTGTCTTGAGTGAAATGTTGCCATGGCAAACAAGGAGCGCGAGGGTGGGGGCTGGATAACATCATTGCTCTGAGGTTTCAGCAAACATCACTGCTACTAATATATTAATGAAACCAGTTAGACGTTGACTGGTGCTTTATCAGAAAGGCTGCGGGGGGGGGGGGGGGGGAGCGTTGGGTCTGCAGGACAACTCAGAGCAGGGTTTCCATTAGCTGTCTGCCTGGTCCAGCCAAGGCACCAGAATGACTTGAGATCGCTTCATGTTGTTTACTGTTTAAAGTACTGTGATGATACTGAGTGTCCAATCTAAAATATGTAGATAACATAGTACATGTTGTTCTGAATCTAGGCTAAGGAGGAGTATTCTGATGAGTCTATTGCAAACAGCATCAGCATGCAGGCGATGTGCATCAGGGCAGTTAACGTCAGCCCCCACACTCCCCTTTAGAACAGATGCCAAATTTGATTGGAAGCTTGTTAGCAAAATACATTCCCCCATCCTGGTTCTTTTCCCAATCTTGTCATTGGGAATTCTGACTGGCAGTTCTATTTTGAGGGTCCTCCCAGTTTTGACCCAGTGAAGACTGTTCCAGATGGCTCAACAGTCTGTCACCCAATCAAATCAGAGGATTTCATCAGTGGGAGACTGACACATTGTCTGCATTGTCTCCTTAGTCTCATAAATAAGATGCCACCATCCTGTGTACAACGACCATCTGACCTAGTCGTCCCGCTTTAAATGACGTGCATCTTATAAAGAATTCATGATGCCTTCATAAAGCCTTCCTAAACACTACATAAATGTGTTACAAATCATCTATAACTGTATGTTATGCTTTATAAAGAGTTCATAAATGTGGCAAAACTGTGTGACATAAACACCATTATACAACAGGTGGGTCTAATCCTGAATGCTGATTGGTTAAAACCGCATTCCAGTTGGTGTCTATTCCACAAGTTACCACCAGCTAAATCTATGACTTTAAAATGCCTATTTACTCTGTTCCATCTGACTGAGCAATCCACTGTCTCATCATTCCAGACAGGCAACTTATAAACTTGATCTCCACTATAAAAAAACATCTAGACATTATCTTACATTTCTATTCGACCTCCAGCTGTCCCATAGTAATGAACATGTCGGGAGTCAGGACGAGACAGACAGACAGGCAGGCAGTGTTTCTCAGCCAGTCTAAATTTTTATGGATATATACAAAGAAATTGAAAAAGGTAAAATGAAAAACAAAATGCAGCTAGTTTGCAGTCTTTCCAGCTTCATTTTGAAGTGATTGTGTTAGCTGTGTTGTTGGCTAGCTGACAAGTGAACACATTTTCTAAACCAGGCAAAAACATGCCTCATTAGCTCATTGTTATGGATGTATCCAAATAAAAGTCACTAGAAAAACGGCCTAAACAAATGTAGCTACTGTTGTTACTCTGTCTGCACTGTTTGATGTGACTGTAAATTAGCTGTAGTTGGCTAGCTAGCAAGCAAGGGATAAGAACGTTGACAGCCAGTATGGAAATGGAACATTTAGAACGAATGACGGGGTTGCGTCTATAGATACAGAACAAAATGACTGAGCGACTGGGTCGCGTCTCTGGCAATCGAACCAATAGAACGAATGACCAGCCGTCTTGGGTCGGGACTATATCTTGTGGAAGGATGAAATAGTATGAATAAATTCATCAATATATATATATATTATTTATACCCCTTTTTCTCCCATATTTTGTGATATCCAATTGGTAGTTACAGTCTTGTCCCATCGCTGCAACTCCCGTACGGACTTGGGAGAGGCGAAGGTCGAGAGCCATGTGTCCTCTGAAACACGACCCTGCCAAGCCGCACTGCTTCTTGACACACTGCTTGCTTAACCCAGCCGCACCAATGTGTCGGAGGAAACACCGTACAACTGGCGGCCGTGTCCAAAATAATGCTTTTAATGAAAATATGTCAATCATTATTTGAATATGTTGCTAACCCTTTGTATAAAAGTGATAATGCCAGAGAAGCGCGTGTTTGGAGGATATATTGGCACGGGTGTTGTTAGGCCCGAGATGAAGTCCGAGGGCTGGCAAACCGTGACAATATATCCTCCAAACACGCGCTTCTCTGGCATTATCACTTAAATGTCAAATGTGACATAACTCACTATGTCAAATATGACCTAAATCTGTGCTTTTTTTCAAGGGTGGCATAAGCACTGCTTAATAAAGGCCTTATAAATCATATTAAATTGAGGCTTCACAAAGCATTTATAACCATGTTATGTATCTTGGTAAAGCATTGCAACGCCAGGATAGTGGGTTCGATTCTGGGGGACACCGATACGTAAAAATGTACTGTGTTCACTCATTACTTTGTCACAAGTGCTAAATTATATATATTATATTACTCTAAAACATTTCTAGGATGGCCCAACTACTTTCCCTCTTGGGTACATAGTCAATATTGGACCTGAAACATTCCCAAAATGCTGCGCTGCAGAATGACACACACTCTAAAGTGGAGTCATGCACAGCAAAAAATGTTGGTAGGGCCTTTTAAAATCAGTTTTTATTTTTTGCCTACTTCTGTTTTTCCCCCCCCAAATTCCATTTTCCATTTTCTCAGTTTAGTTTTTCCTGGTTTCGGATTTCCCCAATTTTTTCAGGTTTCACCCCATTTTTTCACACTTTTTTAAATAGAAAAACAACATTTGATTTTCTGTGTTCACAACAATGCTTAAACCACATCAGGAGATTACTTTTGAGGTGTGTGAAAAATCTAAGAAACTTTGAGTTTTGAGTGTAGTTGCCCTTAAATTCAGTGCACATGCCCTGCACTGTTGTTCGGTTAGAGTTGTTTTGTGCAGTAATCTCACGTGATGGTTATGTATTTCATAGTGGTTCGTATTGTGGCCACCAATGGAATGGATGGAGTAAAAGGCCAGCAACACTCCGTATTATTCACAGCACCATGAAATTACACCATACTGTATATACTTTTACTGCGGCACCCAGAACAGTTTTTGCTCTGTAAGCCATATACAGTGATTTGCATTGTGGTCATTTATATGACATTGGAACATGTTTAAAAACCCAAATGTAATGCAAATGTCACTTAAATATGAACAAATATGAATCATTGTTAATGTTTGGACATATACTATTGCGTGGGGTACTTTTATTTATAACATTTCAGAAATTCCGTGACCCGGAAGTACTTTTTTAGTGTTGTGAGAGGACACTGATTATGTGATGAGTTTGCAAATCAAATGCCCAATTGTGGTGCCTACCTGACAGCGAAAAACATGTAAATTAACCTTTATTTATTGTAATTTAAATTAGTTTGTAGTAGTTAAGTGTTGAGTTAGATTACATACTGTAGCTAGATGAAATTTAGCTAGCTAGCTAGCTAGCAGGCTCAGCTGAAATAACATCCATGTCTTCGATACATCACGTCATGAGATTTGTAAATGAAAGATTAATATTGTAATAAGAATCAAATGGAGTTTCCCATCTCCCATTTAGAGTTTCTGGCGCAGCACAAAAAATGCCCTTATCCAGATGGTGTGACGAAGGCATTTCCTAACAGACCTGCTAACTTTCTTTGTTGTTACTTTTAAGGTTGGATCCAACATGCAGTACCTCTAGCACGCAGAGAGGCAAGAACCATTTGTCCGCCAGCTTAGGGACAAGCTACTCAATTCACAGTCCTGTGTAATGTCTAATGAATTGCATTGCTGGACTTTTTGAAATTTAATGTATTAGTATTGTTTAAAAAAATACAAATAAAAGGACATTTATGGTTTAAACATGTCTTTAATGTTTATTTGTTTTAGCTGTTAGTGATAATTCCCTAAGTGTTAATACATTTGTGTTTACATCGTTAAGCCTTTAGGTATGTGTTATGAATTACAGTACCAAATGGGTCTGACTTTAAATTAAGTACAGCGTCATGCAATATAGAGTCTTTATGGATGTGTTATGAATGAAGTATTACAGGACACTACATAAAGTGTCAATAAATAGGTTAACAACATTCTGCTGATTTATGAAGGTTCTCTCATGATCCACAGGTTACTGTAGGGAGTGAGGGGTATTTAAATGGGTTGATGGACCTGCAAAGCTTGTGTGTATGTCAGAACCAAGATGATTTGGAATAGCCCAACCGGTGACTACCGCACCAGGTATTCCTCTTCTCTTCCCATGCTGGAGACCAGGGCTTGATTACAACCTGTTACAATGGTGCCAACATTTTGTGGCTGATCTTTCAGTGGGAGAGTGGGTGAATGTGTCAAAGAGCTGATCGTCCCAACAACGCACGGTATGGCTAGTTTTTGTTGTGTTCGTGTCCTGAGGAACATGTAACTTGGTTTCAGCTGGCCACTTTCAATTTCCTTATGTTGGGGGCTTTCATCAATGTAAGTGTTTCTTGGTGTAATGTCATTCTCAGGCTATTGTACGCACAGCACATAGAAGCCTGGGATATCAACCATTCAAAGTTGGCCTTAGTGGGAGTGACCATAGAATTATATAGGAGTGACCTAGCTGAGTAAAGTATTTGTCATCGTCACTAGTAAACGCAGTAAAAAGGTCATAATTATGGCTAAACCCTTCCCATTTCCACAATGTATCTTCTTAAAATGTGATTTTAAACCTAACCCTAACTAATGAAGGCCAAGTTTAATGCATTTGTCCACCAGACCTTCCGCACATTTGGGCGGAAGTGTCTGTGAAGGAGATTATGTGATTATGTGACTAACATGACTTCCCTTTAGAGCGTATTCCAATCCTTCGACCCAACATGTCACCCTTTATAAAGCACATGGTTATATCGTATTCGACATAGTGGGTTATGTCACATTTGACATTGGTGATTATGTCACGCAGTTATGCCGCATTTACGATCCCTTTATAAAGTATGACATATGGTTATAGATACGTTGTAACACATATATGTAGTGCTTATGAAGGCATTATGAAGCCTTTATAAGCTGAACATAATTTTAAACGGGACCAAATCGTCTTCCTGGGATATCGTTTGGTTGTCATATCAGGGATGCAAAATGTTGCCTTTAAACAACACACTTAACTTAATATAGTAAACAGAAAATAGTTACAATGCATTAAAAGTGACAATTCACTTTCAGTTCAGTTTTTGCCAGATGGCAGGTTATTTTAAAATGTGCTGAATCATACTAAACGGTCAGGTCTTTAAGTCCTCGGGTGAATTTTGACCTCGGCTGATGTTCAGTCTGTCTACGGTTGAGTGCAAGTAAATAACATAACATTCACCCAAAATAACCAAAAACAATAGACGGAAAAAACTATTTCCCAGCAGTGGAGTTTCCAGTTATATGATGTACTTTGTCTTGCAGGTGATTTCCTGCAGTTACTGATTGTATCATTTAAGTAGAAATAAAACTGAAATGTGAGCCATAGTAACCTTGCAAACCTCTCTACAAAGATCCTCCCATTTGAGGGTAGCAGCAGGGCCGTGAGGGTTAGAGATGGAATTCCTGTCTGGTCATGGGGGGGGGGGGGGGAGGCTAAATGGATTCAACAAAGTCTTGCCCACTGAATTAAAATCATGGCAGCTCCAAAGACATCTAAAAAATGACCACACTTACAAAAATCTATTGTTAATGATGACATCATCTACCCGCTGTGCTGCCTCTCATTCCATTCCCCCTGAGGCCCCCGTTCAGCTAAATGTCTCATTGCTTCTGCTTTGCTGCACAGATGCTCCACCTCACTCCTCTACCCCAGGGGCTTGCAATATCAGTCATCTTTTGCCAGGTCAGCACAAAAAACAATATATAATTTGTGTTTAATCAATATATTTATCAACTATTTGTTAACTATTGATATTAATGACATGTAATCTTGCAGTTGCAAGCAATAAGTCATTTCAGAATTCAATAGTTTTAATGGGAGCTTCAGTGACAAAATGTCACACCTCTATCACCAATCAATTAATAGACCAATCAAAAATAATGAACACATAGTGAGGGCCAGCTGGTATTCCCTGCTCTAGCCCAACATGAAAAAAGAGACAACAAGAACTCTTTCACAATAGCAGTGATCATTTCTGACTTGATTGATTTAACATGTTACCATTGGTGTCATAGTGACCATTGCATTCTGTTGTTCTGGCCCATGTTTGGACATTGCAGAACATCACGAGGTTAGCATGGGGTGGCTGGGCAGAGTGAAGGTGACAAGCATCCTGTCAGTGAAATGTAACCATGGCAACTGCTCTCCTCCACTAACGATGATGACTTTTTTGACACTCATGTTGCACGTTTTCTTTTTTTACTGCAGTGATGGACCATCTTTTAAGTATCCTCTTATAAAATGTGAAATTCTGTGCTAATAATTTCCAAGAGAAAAGAGTGAAGAAGGAAGACCAAACACTGTCAAGGAGTGACTGTCCTTTGTTGTGGCTGATTCTAAATGCTCACATAATCAAAATGACAGCTGATTTTTACCATTGCAGGGGACATAAACCGTGCATATTTCTTCAAATAATCCAGTTTGCTTGAACCATATGGTACTTACTGAATCATCCAGATGACTGATCTTCATGACTCAATGAGTGAATGAACTTGATGAAAGCTACATATCAGCTCTGTTCAAGGTAGCTCTGATAAGCAGCGTAGATCTCTGAAGCTGTTCAGGTTGTCACACATTCTAACAATGTGGCTTGATAAGGCAACTGATGAAGTCCAAACCTTCAGTTTGGTAGGGCAGAAGTGGGCGGTTAGATTAGGAGGACCAGAAAACAAGTCTGTTCTACCTTATGGGCTGGTAATGAGTCTCTGTAGACCGCAGCTTTTTACACAGCCCTATAGCAGATCTGCTACTAAAACAGAGCCAATGTTCTGCTTCGACATTTTTATTTCCTTTCCGGCAAATAGCTGTATACGTTTTACCGTAGCCCCTTTCAAATATCTTGTTAATATGCTAATAGATGAAGAGTTAATACATGGATGTGATCTTTCAAATAGAGCAGAGTAATTCTGGTGTGGTTGTGAGTGCCATGTAGTCTCAATTCCTGCCTTTAATTAGGAATCCATCACTGAAGAGTCTCCAAGAATAATCACGTTCTGGCTGTGAAAATTCATCCAAAACATGCTGAATCTCCACACATTTAAGTCACTGCATTAGAAAGTACACATTATGCAGGATCACTGGCTTTCCAAGGAAATGCATATTTTTTTTAAATTTTAAATATGGCATATGGTAATTCTAACAAATTCATTCCCATTAACCAGAGACATTTTCCAAATGTTAAACAATATTCACAAGAACATGATAATGAAGTTCTAAGTAAGATGGATTTAAGGGGAATAGCTAAAGTGTGTGATTTTTCAGAAGTCCCTGTTAACTGATGCTGCATGTTTAAATGTCATTGCTGCTTATCTTGTAGATAGGAAGGTGCAACATACCCATCCGAGAATATTAGCCCACATAATGTCCTGAGTGTAGAGTTCAGGTTATGAATGTCCCTTCCTTCAAAGAGAGTTGTCTGCAATGCATAACATGTCTCTGGGTCATAGCCATCATTTATGGGCCCTCTTCACTGCCAAACAACAGGAATGTCTGGCACTATGGTCTGGCACAATGGTTGGCGTACTATAAAACAAGTTGATAAGATTGGAAAGGCTGAAATTGGAAAACAAATCAAAGATGGTGGACTTTGACTGCAGTCATGGTTTGGTTACCACACAGAGGACTTGTGGCATAATCTTCTAATATACTAACAATTAACTTACAGTACTCTGATTACATTTGCATACAAACATCTTGATCTTTTAATAAACACTATTAACCAGAAGAGATTCCTGCTTAACATGCAGCATGGTTCAACCCAGCTGTGGATATCTAACTTTACATTACATTTTTTCATGGTGTCAGCTCTGGAGGGGGCCTTTAAAATGTTCTCGGATCAGTTCACCGGTCACCCTGCAGAATCTCTGAGGCATTCACACTGATCTGTTTGCTCCCCTGCTCATCCGTTACCCTAATGCATTTCTTAAAAGGACCAGCCTCTGTCAATGGGTCAGTATTCCCGAGCTGTTTGCCGGCTAGTGCAGCAGTGCAGTCTGGGAAAACTGCTCAGGATTCAGATAAGGCAACCTATATCCTTTAGGCATGATAGACTTTCCCATCATTCTGCTTGGTGCATCTCCTACCGTCACTTATCACCTGAGATGTTTCACGAGCATGTACTTTGAGAAAGTACAGAACAAATAAATGAGGGAGTTAGGGAGAACACTTGTGAAAGTACTCTGTAGACGAGATCTCTGTTTAAGCTATAGTTCTACAGCACCTTGCCTGTGAGTCTGCTCATTGAGACTTCTCTATACCTCTAACCCCCAGAACAACCCAAACAAAGTATATAAGACTAGTTTAATAAACAGTGCTGTGACTATTCAGCCTTGGTGATTGTTTAGTGGCACTTGGTAGGCAAGCAGGCGAACAATACACTGACTCCCACACCTCTCCTTGGCCTCTCAAAGAGAGCTGTCACTCAGCGACAATTTACTGCCACCTCAGCCGCCCAATTCCACAGTCAAGGCCCAGAGTTTCCAGACAGCAGTAGGGAGAGCTAAGCCCTCCTCTTGGGCACGTAGAATATACTGACAAAACAACATTCCACAAGGTTGACTTTTTCTCTCTCTCCTCAATTTGTGTTTCAAAAGTTGGTGCAAAATACAGAAAATAATACATCTGTCCTTGGACTTTGGATTCCATGGCTGTCACTTAACACACAGATATGCACGTGTGTATGCACTGTTTTCCCTAAACAGAATAAACCCCGGCATTTAGAAACATGGGAAACAAAATGTTGCATAGTAGTCTTAACATGGACTGTAACACAATATAGTACTTGTAAAGCAGGACGTCGTGATCGCACATTGACATCAGAACTTGTGAGAGTGATGAGAATTACAACACCATCCCCATCTTGAATGTAGATTGGGTTTGCAGTATGTTTACCCTATTAACCATGCTGATTAATCTCCTATCCTGGTCATTTAAAGGGTGAGTCACAAGGTAATGATCTGAGGGAGGCAACGTAAAAGACGCTGGGGAGAGAGAACCTGTTTTACACATGCTCTGTACATAATTCAAGTACAGTGCAGAGCGCAGAGAAGAAAGTCAATACATTCATTTGTTTAAACAGTAGCAGTCTCCCCAATCAATAAAGGTACTCTGCACAGCTCAAACTGGGAGAACATGGAAATGCTTTTCCAAAGGATCCTCATCCATAAAATGCGTTGTAAGTACGGTCCATTTATCACAACAGTCACTGTGGCCTTAAGGAAGTATCATGCCAGCAGCATACCACCCTGCATCCCACTGCTGGCTCGCCTCTAAAGTCAAGCAGGATTGATGCTGGTTGGTCACTGGATGGGAGACCAGATGGAAGTGGTGTTGGAGGGCCAGTAGGGGGCTCTCTTCCCTCTGGTCTAAGGAGATCACAAGGGCAGTGAAGGAGACATTGCCTTGCTTTTGTGGGGTGCCAACATCCCACCTTTTGGATGGGATGTTAAATGGGTGTCCTGACTCTCTGTGGTTATTAAAAATCCCATGGCACTTATCGTAAGAGTAGGGATGTCAACCCCGGTGTCATTGCTAAATTCTCAACCTGGCCCCATTCCATCTTGGCCACCTAATCATCCCCCTAATTGGCATATATTGCTCCACCTGATTGTGGATGTGTGGTGAGTGTTCTGCCACAAAATGGTGACTGTGCATCACCCAGGTGGGTGCTGCATATTGGCAGTGGATGAGGTGAGTTTCCCCCTACTATATAAAGTGCTTTGAGTTGGTAGAAAAGTGCTATCTATATACTGTAAATCCAATCAATTAATCCTTAATTGAGCAATTCATGCCTGATTATATTGACACATTCTTTTACAGAATAAAAAGTTTAATGCCCTCTCTAAGATTACAAATACTTTGCAATGTAGAATAGAGCTGCATGGCTGGACACAAAATGAGGTGACCAGGAGTCCGACACTAGTGACCAACAACAACAACATGGAAATGATCAAAGGCTTCTCACCCACAAAGTAATCAATCAAATTCATTGAAACATATAGGATTGCGACAAACCTTGAAACTACAAAAGCCAACAGTTATTGGATAAAACAGAACTGCACTCCACCCCTCTGTAAAAATGCATTTTCTCACACTCACGATCCACTTTTGATTCAATAATCACTGACTCCCTGGACACAGTGCTTGGCACAGTGTTTTGTTTTCAACTCAACATTTACATGAAGCAATGCTTTAACTACACAGTAACAGTAGAAAAACGAATAAATCAATTTCATGAAAAGCACCCCTGATCAACAACAACAATTGCATCTCAAGGCAATTTCCAATAGCCTTTATTCCAAATAATTGGATATTGTTTTACTTAATCATACAACTAGTAAAAAGAGGAGAGTCAGAGTCAAGAGGAGAGTAAAAAGAGTAAAAAGAGTAACAGAGGAGAGTCAGAGTCAAGAGGAGAGTAAAAAGAGTAACAGAGGAGAATCAGAGTCAAGAGGAGAGTAAAAAGAGTAACAGAGGAGAGTCAGAGTCAAGAGGAGAGTAAAAAGAGTAAAAAGAGTAACAGAGGAGAGTCAATTGAAACCTGAGAGTTGTGTTGAATCAATGAAAAGTGTCCCCAATTCACAGAGGGGGACACCAGATGGATTTCATGATTCATCTTTTAACCTCTATGGGCTAGGTGGGACGTGACCGTCCCACTCTAGTCAACAGCCAGTGGAACAGCGTGGCGCGAAATACAAAAACCTAAAAAATGCAAATTAAATTTTTGAAACATACAACTATTTTACACCATTTGAAAGATAAGACTCTCGTTAATCTAACCACATTGTCCGATTTCAAAAAGGATTTACAGCGAAAGCAATACATTTGATTATGTTAGGAGAGTACATAGACCAAAATAATCACACAGCCATTTTCCAAGCATGCATATATGTCACAAAAACCCAAAACACAGCTAAATGAAGCGCTAACCTTTGATGATCTTCATCAGATGACACTACTAGGACATTATGTTATACAATACAAGTTCATATTTATATCCAAAAACAGCTTTTTACATTGGCGCATGATGTTCAGAAAATGTATTCCCACCAAAAACTTCCTGTGAATTTACTAAATTACTCATCATAAACGTTCACAAAATACATAACAATTATTTTAAGACTTATAGATACAGAACTCCTTTATGCAATCGCTATGTCAGATTTTAAAATACCTTTTCGGCGAAAGCACATTTTGCTGTATTCTGAGTACATAGCTCAGCCATCACGGCTAGCTATTTTGACACCCGCCAAGTTCGAGGCACACTAAACTCAGAATTAGTATTAGAAATATTGTATTACCTTTGCTTATCTTCGTCAGAATGCACTCCCAGGGCTGATACTTCCACAAGAAATGTTGTTTTTGTTCCAAATAATCCATAGTTATGTCCAAATACCTCTGTTTTGTTCGTACGTTCGGGTCACTATCCAAAGGTTAACGCGCGAGCAAATTTCGAGATGAAAAAATTCTAAATGTTCCATTACCGTACTGAGAAGTATGTCAAACGCTGTTTAAAATCAATTGTTATCGTAAAATAGCGATAATATTCCAACCGGACAATAGTGTATTCCTTCAAAGAGGAAAATAAAAAAGTTGCGCGCTCGCGTGTATGCGCAAATCCAATCTCTTTGTCACCAGGCAGACCACTGAGAAACTGAGCTACTATACTCTGCCCAGAGACAGAAGACGCCTCAATCCGCTTTCTGAAGGCTTTAGAGAGCCAATGGAAGCCTTAGAAAGTGCTACGTAACCCCACAGATACTGTAGTTTCGATAGAGAATCAAAAGAAGAACTACAAATTCTCAGACAGGCCACTTCCTGCTTGGAATTTTCTCAGGTTTTGCCTGCCATATGAGTTCTATTATACTCACAGACACCATTCAAACAGTTTTAGAAACTTCAGAGAGTTTTCTATCCAAATCTACTAATAATATGCATATTCTCGTTTCTGGGCAAGAGTAGTAACCAGTTTAAATCGGGTAAGTTTTTTATCCGGCCGTGAAAATACTGCCCCCTAGCCCAGACAGGTTATCTTTTAACGGGACCGAAAAAATTGAATTGGGCATTTTCCCCTAGATCTTATAACTTTAAATGAAATAGTTCCTCTTTCCTCAGCCCAGTAACGAGGGAAGTACATCTGCTCAGACCCAGCAGTTCCAAGTCAATAAAATTTGTGGTAGAACAAATGACTGATGAATAGATAACGACGCAATGATAAGATCAAACCGAAAGCATCTCTTTTGGTTTTCATTCACAATCAAATCAAATCAAAGTTTATTTGTCACGTGCGCCGAATACAACAGGTGTAGACCTTACAGTGAAATGCTTACTTACAGGTTCTAACCAATAGTGTGAAGAAAAGAGGTATCTGTGTGTGTGTGTGTGTGTGTGTGTGTGTGTGTGTGTGTGTGTGTGTGTGTGTGTGTGTGTGTGTGTGTGTGTGTGTGTGTGTGTGTGTGTGTGTGTAGGTAAGTAAAGAAATAAAACAACAGTAAAAAGACATTTGAAAATAAGAGTAGCAAGGCTATATACAGACACCGGTTAGTCAGACTTATTGAGGTAGTATGTACATGTGGGTATGGTTAAAGTGACTATGCATATATGATGAACAGAGAGTAGCAGTAGCATAAAAAGAGGGGTTGGCGGGTGGTGGGACACAATGCAGATAGCCCGGGTATTCAGGAGTCCTGTTCAGGAGTCTTATGGCTTGGGGGTAAAACTGTTGCCTTTTTGTCCTAGACTTGGCACTCCGGTACTGCTTGCCATGCGGTAGTAGAGAGAACAGTCTATGACTGGGGTGGCTGGGGTCTTTAACAATTTTCAGGGCCTTCCTCTGACACCGCCTGATGTAGAGATCCTGGACGGCAGGCAGCTTTGCCCCAGTGGTGTACTGGGCCATACGCACTACCCTCTGAAGTGCCTTGTGGTCGGAGGCCGAGCAATTGCCGTACCAGGCAGTGATGCAACCGGTCAGGATGCTCTGGATGGTGCAGCTGTGGAACCTTTTGAGGATCTCAGGACCCATGCCAAATCTTTTTAGTTTCCTGAGGGGGAATAGGCTTTGTCGTGCCCTCTTCACGACTGTCTTGGTGTGTTTGGAACATTCTAATTTGTTGTTGATGTGAACACCAAGGAATTTGAAGCTCTCAACCTGCTCCACTACAACCCCGTCGATGAGAATGGGGACGTGCTTGGTGCTCCTTTTCCTGTAGTCCACAATCATCTCCTTAGTCTTGGTTACGTTGAGGGATAGGTTGTTATTCTGGCACCACCCGGCCAAGTCTCTGATTTCCTCCCTATAGGCTGTCTCGTCATTGTCGGTGATCAGGCCTACCACTGTTGTGTCGTCAGCAAACTTAATGATGGTGTTGGAGTCATGCCTGGCCATGCAGTTGTGGGTGAACAGGGAGTACAGGAGGGGACTGAGCACGCACCCCTGGGGAGCTCCAGTGTTGAGGATCAGCATGGCAGATGTGTTGCTACCTACCCTTACCACCTGGGGGCGGCCCGTCAGGAAGTCCAGGATCCAGTTGCAGAGGGATGTGTTTAGTCCCAGGTTCCTTAGCTTAGTGATGAGCTTTGAGGGTACTAGGGTGTTAAACGCTGAGCTGTAGTCAATGAATAGCATTCTCACATAGGTGTTCCTTCTGTCCAGGTGGGAAAGGGCAGTGTGGAGTGCAATAGAGATTGCATCATCTGTGGATCTGTTTGGGCGGTATGCAAATTTGAGTGGGTCTAGGGTTTCTGGGATAATGGTGTTGATGTGAACCATTACCAGCCTTTCAAAGCACTTCATGGCTACGGACGTGAGTGCTACGGGTCTGTAGTAATTTAGGCAGGTTGCCTTTGTGTTCTTGGGCACAGGGACTATGGTGGTGTGCTTGAAGCATGTTGGTATTACAGACTCAATCAGGGACATGTTGAAAATGTCAGTGAAGAAACCTGCCAGTTGGTCAGCACATGCCCGGAGCACACGTCCTGGTAATCCATCTGGCCCCGCAGCCTTGTGAATGTTGACCTGTTTAAAGGTCTTACTCACGTCGGCAACGGAGAGAGTGATCACACAGTCATCCGGAACAGCTGATGCTCTCATGCATGCCTCAGTGTTGCTTGCCTCGAAGCAAGCATAGTAGTGATTTAGCCTATCTATTAGGCTCGTGTCACTGGCAGCTCGCGGCTGTGCTTCCCTTTGTAGTCTGTAATAGTTTGCAAGCCCTGCCACATCCGACGAGCGTCGGAGCCGGTGTAGTATGATTCAATCTTAGCCCTGTATTGACGCTTTGCCTGTTTGATGGTTCGTCGCAGGGCATAGTGGGATTTCTTGTAAAGCAGCAGCTTTACCCTTTAGCTCAGTGCGAATGTTGCCTGTAATCCATGGCTTCTGGTTGGGGTATGTACGTACAGTCACTGTGGGGACGATGTCCTCAATGCACTTATTGATAAAGCCAGTGACTGATGGGGTGTATTCCTCAATGTCATTGGAAGAATCCCGGAACATGTTCCAGTGTGTGATAGCAAACTGCTGTAAACAAGCATTCCAAAAACAGAAAGACACAGACACCAACTTGTCCCTGTCACAATTCCATTTCAGGGAGCATTATCAACCAACACCCACTATGACAGGAGAAATGTTTCACTGACCACAATTTCATATTATTATTGGATTAGGCAAAAAATATTGACCTAAAATATTATGATTGCACCTTAATCACTCATCTTCAGTCTATGGACATTTCTCCCGTTCCCCAAAATAAATGTATTCTCTGCTGTTTTTGTCATTAAATCAAATAAAACATATTTAGCAGATGTTATAGCTGTTGTGGTGACATGTTCCTAGCTCCAACAGTGCCGTAATAACTAACAACAAAACACGCAAAAACAAAAATAAAAATAAAGGAATTAAGAAATATAGAAATATATACGAGCCATGTCTGAGTCCAAAATGCAAATATGTATATGATGGTGTGTATAGACATTATGGACAGTATATGGATAGAAAAGGTGTGTACAGTAACAGTTATATAGGATGATCCTTGACTAGAATACAGTATATACATATGAAGTGGGTAAAAGAATATGTAAACATTATTAAAGTGACCAGTGTTCAATGACTATGTACATAGGGCAGCAGTCTCTAAGGTGCAGGGTAGAGTAGAGGGTGGTAGCCAGCTAGTAACTGTGACTAAACAACAGGGCAGGGTACTGGGCAGAGGTCGGGCTAGTGGTGACTATTTAACAGTCTGATGGCCTGGAGATAGAAGCTGTTGTTTCAGTCTCTCAGTCCCAGCTTTGATGCACCTGTACTGTCTCCACATTCTAGATGGTAGAGGGGGGAACAGTCCATGGCTTGGGAGGCTGAGGTCTTTGATGATCTTCTTGGCCTTTCTGTGAGGGCAGGCATTGTTGCCCCGGTGATGCGTAGGGCTGACCACACCACCCTCTGGAGAGCCCTGCAGTTGCAGAAAGTGCAGTTGCCGTACCAGGCGGTGATACAGCCCGACAGGATACTCTGAATGGTGCATCTGTAGAAGTTTGTGGGCTTAGGGGCCAAGCCAAATTTCTTCAGCCTCCTGAGGTTGAAGAGACAGTGTTGCACCTTCTTCACAACATTGTCTGTGTGGATGGACCATTTCAGGTTGTCAGTGATGTGCACACCGAGGAACTTGAAGCTTTTCACCCTCTCCACTGCGGTATCGTCGATGTGGATGGGGGCGTGCTCCCTCTGCTGTCTCCTGAAGTCCAAGGGCGCTCACCTCCTCCCTGTAGGCTGTTTTGTCGTTGTTGGTAATCAGGCCTACCACTGTTGTCTCGTCTGCAAACTTGATGATTGAGTTCGAGACGTGCATGGCCACGCAGTCACGGGTGAACAGGGAGTACTGGGGGGGGGGGGGGGGGTTGCGCACGCACCCTTGTGGGGCCCCCGTGTTGAGGACCTTTGTAGCAATGTTGTTGCCTAGTTTCCCCAGCCCATCAGGAAGTCAAGGACCCAATTGCACAGGGCGGGGTTCAGACTCAGGGCCCCAAGCTTAGTGATGAGCTTGGAGGGCACTATGGTGTTGAAGGTTGAGCTGTAGTCGATGAACAGCATTCTTAAGGTATAGTTCTTGTCCAGATGGGACAGGGCAGTGTACAGAGCGATGGCGATTGTGTCTTCCGTGGATCTGTTGGTGGGGGGGGGGGGGGGGGGGTGTATGCACATTGTAGTGGGTCTACGTTGTCGGGTAAGATGATAGGATCCTTAACTAGCCTCTCAAAGCTGGTCTGCACATGCTCTGAAGACGCGGCTACTGTCTGGTTACCCATGGCTGCTGGGCAACTTGTGGTGGCATTGCCTGGTCACTGGACTGTCATTCAGCCAGGTTAGTTAAACTCTGACCAGCTGTTCAGCCTCTTTAACCTTGAAGATAGGATTCCCTGAAGCGCTACACTGCTATCTGCCAACCTCCTCTCTTTTCCCTGCTCCTCTCCCACCTCCCATCTTTTCCCCTCAGGAACTCTGTGGAGATGCCAACTTAAATAAAGGGGCATCCAGCCCCCCCACAACATCTGTTTGGGCTGAGAAGCGGCTGGTTTCAGACGCGTTTCTGATGCATTTCATTATTAATCATGCCTTGACAGATACATGCCACCCAAAAGCATGTAGGGGCAGAAACAGCAGGACATTTGAATTAGTCTTCCATGACTTCCTTTACATCTCTCTTTCCACCCAAAGACATTTGTACGCATACCATGGTGTGCACTCCAGATAACCATGGGAGTGTGATTTATGCAGACCCCAACATCCCCTTTAGACATAAAGGTCTTAAATGAACACACAAGGCTTTTGGAACACTGCACTGTTCATTCTGCCCCCATCTAGCAATCTATGTGTTCCTACATACTGTAGTGCTAAATACATAAGTGCTATCTGGATATGCTACAATGCATCCAGTACCAACACAATGACATACGCTGTTCATGCTTTATTGGAACTGACATGTTTTAGGATACTATGTAAAAGGCTGTGGGAATTACAATGGAAAGTAGATGGATGTGCTTTTTTTAATTAATCATACTTAATGGAATTGAATTGTTCCCATTATTATACTTCAAACAAATCTATCTATTGCAGAGTAAATATACTAGCTCTCAGCCTTACCTACCCTTCTATTTCCAGGTCTTTATTGGGACATTCTTCAATAATTTAGTCTAGAGGGCTACATTTTGAAAAGCAGCTAGCTTTTACCTACGTGGCAGTGATAAACATGTTCTGTATCTATTAAGATGTCAGAGGTTTGACCCAGACAACATTTAATACAGACCAGGGCTAAACGTTTCTTTGCTATGAACTGTGCATTCACACATTCAGTGCTTTGTGAAACTGTCCATTGGATAAGTGTTACTTACAATTCAGTCTCCTCAATTTGGAGGTACTCTGGAAGCTCTTAAGGTTTTTTTCTTTCTTTTTTTTAAGGACCAGGGTTGCCATTTATTCTCCATCACCCACCCGGTGGTGGGGCAAGAGGACCATGTGTTCCACAAAAGATAGATCCCATCAAGTGAGGAGAAAGTTAATTGGAGGACATTAAAGCTAGGGTGGAGCTGTTTTATCAGTGCCATGGTGCCGTCAATAACCCTTTTCTTATCGTCTCTCAGGTACTTCAGAAACTGCCGGCACAATAACTATCGTACAGTTTTTCACCCTCTGGGGAGGAGACATTATTGGCAAATTGTGATTTGTGACTTGGATGGCTGTGTTTTTGTTTAGTCACACTCAGGCTGTCACCCAAAAGCCACATCTACATTAAATGATAATGGTCAAAGTGATTTTTCACTTTTCTAATAATCTACAATATGGCCATTAGAGACAATATTGCAACAGATAAATCCACTATTCCTCTGTGAAACCTTAGAGACATTAAAGGATGAGGTGTACATTGGAGAGGCTTGGATCGGCTGACGGCAATTTATTGGCCTATGTACTTGAGAACATGTGCATGCACACACACACATACACATACACGTGCACGCACACACACACACACGCACACACACACACACACACACGTACACGTGCACGCACACACGCGCACGCACGCACGCACACACACCCTTTTTATGCCTTAACCAGAAAATAGAGAAAGATGTGAGACAAGTAAAATAAAAACTATTTAGTCTACCACTCCTTGCCTCCTAGACTGGAGTATCCTCCTGGAGTCTGCGCTGTATATTACAGTTGTTTGCAAAAGCTACAGAAGTACAATACAGAAATAGCCAAATCATATGTTGGAAAGAAGGCATCTGTACATAAATGCAGCGCAAGAGAGAACCGCATTGATTTTCGCCACCTCTGTCTGTTTTTATGTACAGCTCTATCTGTTTTTATGTACAGCTCTATCTGTTTTTATGTACAGCTCTGTCTGTTTTCATGTACAGCTCTATCTGTTTTTATGTACAGCTCTATCTGTTTTTATGTACAGCTCTGTCTGTTTTTATGTACAGCTCTATCTGTTTTTATGTACAGCTCTGTCTGTTTTTATGTACAGCTCTATCTGTTTTTATGTACAGCTCTATCTGTTTTTATGTACAGCTCTATCTGTTTTTATGTACAGCTCTGTCTGTTTTTATGTACAGCTCTATCTGTTTTTATGTACAGCTCTGTCTGTTTTATGTACAGCTCTATCTGTTTTTATGTACAGCTCTGTCTGTTTTATGTACAGCTCTATCTGTTTTTATGTACAGCTCTGTCTGTTTTTATGTACAGCTCTATCTGTTTTTATGTACAGCTCTGTCTGTTTTTATGTACAGCTCTATCTGTTTTTATGTACAGCTCTATCTGTTTTTATGTACAGCTCTATCTGTTTTTATGTACAGCTCTGTCTGTTTTTATGTACAGCTCTATCTGTTTTTATGTACAGCTCTGTCTGTTTTTATGTACAGCTCTGTCTGTTTTTATGTACAGCTCTATCTGTTTTTATGTACAGCTCTATCTGTTTTTATGTACAGCTCTATCTGTTTTTATGTACAGCTCTGTCTACTATCAGCAATGTTCACCCTGAGAGAGGAATTTAAAAAGACCTGTGAACAGGTCTGGTATGTGCCTCAGGGGCCTCATTTATAACCGTTGCGGAGGTTTCACACCAAATATCTGCGTGCATCATTTCTGAAAAGAATATGTACGTATAAAAATCTTGAGATTTCTAAACTTGACATGCGTCATACTTACGCATGTTTCCCAGACCCATCGTAAACTGTGTGTGCATGAACAAACATTATAACAAGCATTATGATGCCCTCCATTATCCTTTTACCGTGACAATAACGGACTTTATTTGCTGTATCATTTGGAATTTTTGGAATAAGGCCAAGCCGGTTTATAAAAGAAAGAGCAATGTCAAATTGTATCAAATGTTTTTGCAGTAACTTATACTATATCTGGAAAGGACTGTGTCAGCTTCTGAAAGAAAAGGCAATGGCAAATTGCAAATTGCCAGTTGTGGGCCTGTCAGCAGAACATTTGAATTCAACAATGTTTTGCATCGACTTTCCCCCCAACCTAAATAATGACGGGCTGCCTCTGAATTATGAAACAATGTCTAGGGCAGGCAAAAAAAATGACATTACAGTACTTACAGTAGCAAACATAGAACTACTTCAACGTAAAATATGAACAGTTCATCTGTTAAATTCAACTGTAAATTATATGTGTATGGTATAGGAAAACTTTAAACATTTAGCTTACCTATTTACTAGGCTACTAAGTACAATTAAATTAGAAATGTGCATGGTAATTTGTTGTATGGTTACTTCAGGTATATGAACCCATCATGGCCAGAAAAGGAGAGTCATTTATTCGCCAATGGTTATGAAAATAATATAAATGGGAAAAAGATTCCTATATCTAATGATGTAACATTCCAAAAATAAAACATACCTTTTCGCTTTTCTCACTAATGGAAAATGGCTACATTCCTGTTCAAAATACAGAAATACAGCCGGTATGATCATATGATGCAGAATGTATTTCTGTATTTTGAAAGTTAGATATATTAAAAACTTGATTCCTGACATGAAAAACATTTTGGGACTACAGTATATCAAATCAAATCAAAATCAAATCAAATTTATTTATATAGCCCTTCGTACATCAGCTGATATCTCAAAGTGCTGTACAGAAACCCAGCCTAAAACCCCAAACAGCAAGCAATGCATGTGAAAGAAGCACAAAAGATCGTTTTTTTTGGCTGGAGTTTTCCTTTAATATGTTTTCTCGTTTTTTTTGTCTTTGATGATTAAGCTTTTGATCATAACCCCATTTGCACAAAACACTTCTTTGCCAGCTTGCAATACAATATTTCAACCACTAGCAGATGTGCATTTGCAAATTGGCGGGGAGGCGAGCACATTCTCACGTCAAGTTACATTTAGCCAACTTTTGCGTGAAAACTGTCACACACACATTTTGGGGTATACAGTATTTTGTAAGTATGCACACTTTATAAATGAGGCCCCTGGTGATGCAGGTCTTTGTTGATGAAAGACAGGGACTTTTGTCCCATAAACCTGTCAAGTCAGCAATGAGCATTGCACAATAAAGTGATGAAAAGTAGAAAATGGAAAATGTATTGTTTTATTTATGAAGATTGAAAGTGGGAGTATGAATGCGTTTGTCCTATTGCAGTGACAGAAGCTGAAACCCTCCTAGGTTTGGTACATGAAATGGCAAGTCAACCAATGAGTAGTAGTCACGTCTTATCTGTGCCAAACAGACTTTAGAGATATCTGCGGCATCTTCTGATTTCCTCTGACACACAGAGAGAGAGAAGCAGCTGACTCAGCAGAGAGATCACAGAGAGAGAAAGGAGAGGAATACAATGGCACTTCACCTTTGATTCCACCGGGCCTCATACATCACACATAGAGATATACATTCATTCATTTGTGTGAAAGACTGAACACTCATGGGAACTAGAATTGATCCTCCATGTATACTCCTCTATCTATAATACAATCAGTGTGTATATGAGGTATATGTAGCAATACACTGCGGTTATTGCAGTTATTGATATATCTGATATTATTCATGAAAGGAGTCTGTATCTGGCATGTCCTGTCTACTAGTCATGAACCCTCTCACAGAATGCGCTAGTCTTATTTAAGAGGGAGAGCAAATTTAAGTCATTCTGGAACTCTAAAACACAAATTAATTTCATGAACTTTTTTTATGCTGCTATGCTTTATAATTAAGTGTATATCTGTATCAGACTATTCATGTGGTAATTAACATAACTATACAAACGACCTAATATTGCCAACTACCCCTGTGGTTCTGGGGCTCGTTACTGTGTCTTGTCTGTTGCTCCTACATTGTCTTGGAGGCTGGCAAGACAGAACAACAACAAATTATTTTCCTTTACGCAACCTTATCAAAGGCCGTATCCTGTATTCCCTCTGCATATCCAGCTGCCTCATTGCTGAGAAGCTCATGCTGGGGGTGCTGAGGAGCAGATTGACTGCTGAGCTGTTTTTCACTTGTCAACATCAATCCAGCCTGTCTGGACAGAGACATCTGTCACTCGCACAGCTCCTGTATCTGCCACGAAGAATACAACATGTTAAGTGAATAAGAATCAGATTGGGGGATAGCGTCTCAATCATTTTCTTCTAAGGGAAATTGGAGAGGGGTGGGGGTGGGGGTTCGGGGGTGGGGATTTGTGAGTTTGGGTTGGGGTGTTAAATCTTGACCTTCTCTTACCAATTTCCTAGAATCTTCTTTGACACTCACTTCAATAGAAATTTTCCAGTGCGGTAGAATCAATCACTGGTGACAGGGACTATTAGCTGGCAGCTGGCGACACAACATGACGTTAGCTTCCTGGGAGGGTGAGTGTACCATTTCACCTCCACCATTCAGACTCCTCCCTCTTCGCCCACTGGAACTAATGAACAGGAAGTAGAAGGTGAGCGTGTGGGAGGGGACCATCCTGCAGTGTAATGAGGAAGGAGTTGCAGCTGGTTGGAAGAAGGGTGCACTAGTGGGTGGTGAAATGGACTCCGGTGAGAGTGTTAGTCACACTCTGACCATACTGATCTCATATTGATACAGCTACGGCAAATATACAGTTACAGGTGAACTCTGTAACCTCCAACGTCACGTTGGATAAGTTTGTGTCCATGCTACAGTATTGATGAAAATACAGACATCTATGTTTTCCTACTTTATAATCCTTTTACCTATTTAGGAAGTCATTGACTATGTCTCGGGGGAACACCGACAACATGCAAACCAGCAAGATTCCTAGAGTCTCGGCATGCAACAGCCTCTATTTACCACACTTTTTATTTACTTTATGGGGGGTAGACCAGCTTTAATATTGCAGATAGATTGTGGCTTCTATCAATGTAATTGTCTGTATCATTTCCAAACCCACATATATACAGTACCAGTCAAAATGTTGGACACACCTACTCATTCCATTTTTTTTTTTTTTTTTTACTATTTTCTACATTGTAGAATAATAGTGAAGACATCAAAACTATGAAATAACACATATGGAATCATGTAGTAACCAAAAAAAGATTATTCAAAGTAGCCACCCTTTGCCTTGATAACAGCTTTGTACACTGCTTGGCATTCTCTCAACCAGCTTCACCTGGAATGCTTTTCCAACAGTCTTGAAGGAGTTCCCACATATGCGGCGACCAAAAATGCATCTCCTGCATTTATCCCAATCAGAGGGGTGCAGGGGGTTGCCTCAATCGACATCCACAGCACCCAGGAACAGTGGGTTAATTGCCTTGCTCAGGGGCAGAACGACAGATTTTTACCAGCTTGGGGATTTGATCCAGCAACCTTTCGGTTACTGGCCCAATGCTCTAACCACTAGGCTACCTGTCACCCTTAGATGAAAGCATGGAGGTATGTTATGAAAAATGGCCCAATGGCCAAATAGTGACTGAACCATTTACACTAACACAGGGAGACTCTCCTTCCCACAGGGCCCCCAGTACAGAGAGAGAAACTCCTCTCAGCACTAGTCTCAGCCACCAGCAACAGGATGCTATAATCTTTACTGGCAATACTAGCAGCTGGCAGTCGTTTGTAACTCCATTTTAGCAGAGGTTTGTGTGTCACTGAGGGGGAATCAGTTTGCGGTGATTCCATTACAGACACAAGTGGACTTCTGGCTATAGTGGTATGTTGAAATGCAATTTGAACCTCCCTGTATAGATTTCTCCCAGAGAGGCAAAGAAGAGAGATGGAACAGTGTTTTACAGATATGAGAGAAGTCCCCCTGAAGCTAGGACAGCAGAGTCCCTGGCCATCTTCCAAAAATATCTGAAACCCTACCTATTCAAAGAGTATATTAAGTAATCCCACAGCTCCCCCCTACCCCTCACTCTCCCCCAAAAAACAACAACAACCTTGCCTTTCGTGAACTAACACTCACACTTTGCTGATAGCTACTTTATTGAGGAAAAGTGTTCTTATTATGCCTGTTATATGTGGTTGTCCCACCTAGCTATCTTAAGATGAATGCACTAACTGTAAGTTGCTCTGGATAAGAGCATCTGCTTAACTCAGGGTTTCCCAAACTCTGTCCTGGGTACTCCAAGGGGTGCATGCTTAGTTTTTCCCCCTAGGGATACACAGCTGATTCAAATCACCAAAACTCCATGATGAGTTGGTTATTTGAATCAGCTGTGTAGTACTAGGGCAAAAACCAAAATGTGCACCCCTTTTTGGGAAACCCTGTGCTCAGTGACTCAAATGTAAATACCTCTACTATGATACAGTATCACAATTCAACTGATAAATCCATGCACAGACAGATGTTAAAAAATTGCAGATATCAATCAATCAATCAATCAATCAAATGTATTTATAAAGCCCTTCTTACATCAGCTGATGTCACAAAGTGCTGTACAGAAACCCAGCCTAAAACCCCAAACAGCAATCAATGCAGATGTAGAAGCACGGTGGTTAGGAAAAACTCCCTAGAATACATAGTTAGAATGGAGAGAGGAAAGGAGGGAGAGAGAACAGACATAAATATGCACCAATCTCTGGCAATGATGTGGATCTTAACATATGCCTGAGCTTCCCCGTGAGGAGCTCTCATACATGTAGCTATCCAGCAGCCTACTGGCTCGTGTGCAGTGTTAAGGTGTGATGCTGTTGTTGCTAAGATACTGCATGGAGACAGTGGCCTCCTCAGTGTTTTATGTCCCTCTGCTGCTCGTCGCCCACAACGCAAGTAACCCCCCCAACCCCCATGCTCCTGTCTATTTCTCAATCCCCAAACCTAACAATGTGTGTCTGTTCGAGTTCCTCTTGTCATGACACTTTGGATTGCTGGGTACATGGTGTGTGAATCACATACAATTATACAGCACATGCACAACAAAACAGCTTTTGTATTTTCTCAGTAGCCCATATTCATATTTTTGCAAATGAAAAAACCCATCTTTAATTTTCTGCATGACTCGAAATCTATTTATTTGTTGTCACTAGAATAGTTCTTCTCCACACTTGCCTTACTCCTAACATCTGTGTAAAAACAATGTTTATTTGTCTACCCAAGGGGGAAATTTGATGTGCAAGGCCACTTGGTGTTATACATCCCTGCCACACGCACTCTGTAAGATGAGCCAGACAAAGTGAACAGATTCACTGAAATACAGACAGCAGCGGGCTTCTCTAATGCGGCATGATGAATGGTTAGTGAACAGTGATCGTCTACAAGTCCACACAAATAGATGGTTATGGACATACTGTTGAGCTAGTAAGTGTTAGGTAAGCCCAACCAGTATCAAGCTTACCAAATCATTTGGGTTGCCATTTTTGTTATATTGTCTACGGTCACATATAACTAATCATTTAAAACAACAGTTGTCACTTCTATGTGTTATATTTCTATAGGTGTAATGACTCACACTGACAAACATCTGACATTAACAGACACTGGACTTTAACACTCGTCTCACATTAAGTTGAAGCCAATACAATCCTCCCCTGACTTGATGTTTCTGGGCCATCATCTTTTACCGGAGTCGAGACATCACTTCAAGTAATTTGTACCTTAAATCCAGGAGGCTACCCAGCCGGCCGGAACTAATTTGGGCAGAATCACTTTTACCTTCCCAGCGTAATATAGCCTTGCCAAGAGAGGTGAGTGAGCGATGTTCTTATCATTAGAAATGGCACGATTAAACTAAACCATGTGGAAACGGAGCCTTGAGGTATACAGGAACCTGGTTGATGGAGAAGAATGGGCGGATGTAATGTGTAAGGTTATGCCAGGTTGGTATTTTTCCTTACCTCTGTCTTATCGACCTATATTGAATGCTGTGTCTCCAATGCCCTCTCTTAAGTGTTTGTGGGCATCCATCTTCTCGAACCGATGTCACCAACAAAATTATTAATATTGCATTGTATCTCTCATTTAGAACTAAGGACATCTAACCTGATGATGCTGGAAAAACATGGAACACATGGAAGTGAAAAAAGTAATCTATTCTGTGTGCCAGGTCCTGTTCTCATGACGTAGTAGACACATTACTTTACCAGAGTAGAGTAGTCGAGCATTGCTCACTGCTTATTGGCGGCCTCTTTGCTCATCTCCAGCACCTGAGGCGAACCCTGGGGGTGTCAGGTTCTCTCTGTCTCATGCGTCTTCTCTGCTTTAAAGAGGTTGGCAGGAGTCTGCACTGTCATGAACTGACAGGGTAATTGAGCCATCTCTGCCTATAAACAGTATTGAAGTTTGCCCTGGGGGGGCAGAGAAGTACTGAACCTACTAGGAACCTGGATCGGCCAGCCTACATTATTATGACTTTGTTTCTCCGTGGAGGTTACAGTGTCAGGAGACAGTGAGATTTTCATTCAAGTGAATGTATGTAGTCTAATGGCAGCCCAGGCTTGGGAAGTGTGCAGTACTGTACTCAGGTGTTAACTCAGGTGCCCACTGCAGAGGGCAGGAGGCTGTGTACTGTCGGCATTCAGCAAGGTTTTGGTCCCTGTCACTTTAATAAAACTGGAGCTGGCGAGGTGACAGCACATGCAGTCAAACGGAAAGCTGATGACAAGCGGGAGCATCTCCTCCGCAGCATAGTGGGAGGAGTGTTTTCAGAGGGCGGAACAGGGGTACAGAATGTTAATCAAGGAATGTCTCTGCTCTGACAAAGAGTCTTGATTAGACATCCTGGCAAGGGTCAAGTCTTAATTGGGTTACATCCTCTCCCTGCGCGGGGATAGATGAACAGCAGTTTGAAGTTTGACACCGTGGCAGGGCACTGGGGAGATGTGGAACATTTGGCAGCAGTGATTTGTTGACCTTCTGCATAGTCCCTGAGGGACTGAGAGTTGTCCAAGAAGAGAAGAAAAAAATATAATATTACTAAACAAGTACTTCTCCAGGCAGTGGCAGGGTATGACGTTAAGTATGAATCATTCAGCTCGTCCCAATGTATTTTTTGTTCTGACCGGGAAGAGTGCTCCTTGGAGGTCAAACCCAGGTGACCATGGCTGGCTGGCAAAGTGGCACATAGACTGGCAGCTGCTCAACTGGCCCTGTCACTCTCTGGGGCACTGGGTGGAATGTCAAATGGGAGGATGGAACCAAAATTACCCATGCCACCTCTCTCTTCGCACTGGATACCATACACCTAAGAGCTCTCTGCATCTCTCTCCTGCCTCCCGTCCTTAGGGCAACCAGGCCTGCTGTAATTAGATTCTGAACCTCTCTAGTCCTTTCAGTGAAACAGAGCTGGGGTGGGGTGTGATGACAGAGAAAAGGAAGGTGATGTGTTTTGAGGGAGGGTTTATTCTCCCCCTCCAGTGTGTGTGTGTGTGTGTGTGTGTGTGTGTGTGTGTGTGTGTGTGTGTGTGTGTGTGTATGTGTGTGTGTGTGTGTGTGTGTGTGTGTGTGTGTGTGTGTGTGTGTGTGTGTGTGTGTGTGTGTGTGTGTGTGTGTGTGTGTGTAGTCTACGTTAAAGGGGGCATGTGTGATTCGTTTCAGAAAACTAGGCGTCACTACCTCATTTGAATGTAAACTTTAAAAAACAATCTAAATGCATTTTTTGGTAGAAATGCCTTCTGGAACATGTGGACTTTCATGTGCCTTAATAATAAACGTGTATGCTATCTGTAAATACGAATACAATTGTTAAATTACGTGCCTACTTGGTTTATACATGGAAAAATACAGGAACCTTCCCGCTAGCCATGATTGGCTGAGATAATGGATGGGCTGTACATGCCGAGAGATGAGTTCTGTTCGATCTGCCATGTAGCAGGCTTCTGTCTATAATATGAGCTGGTCATTGTGTGTAGGTAATCCTTTCTAACACAGCTTTTTTGAAAGATATCAAGTAGTAGAACTGCAAAAGTGTTGCTCTCCACTTTTTTCTAGTTTTGGTGGAATTAGAGTATGATAGCTAAGGAGATGGAGAAAATGCTGACGTTTAATTGCAAATATGCAGAGGGAGTCGAAAAAAGAACACACAGAAGGCTGTTGTATAAAACATCTGCCTTCGGATTACATCTTCAAACTAATGGCAACCATGGCATCTGTGACAGAGGGAGAAGTGTCCATTCATGTATACGGGTAAGATAGTCTAGCTAGCTAAATCTTCACATATTATACGCCTCCAATTTTGTCAGAAAGTCGTTTTCATTTCAAGTTAACCTCTTCGCTATAGGGGGCAGTATTTTCACGGCCGGATGAAAAACGTACCCAATTTAAAGGTAGCTAACATTAGCTGGCTGGCTCGCTAGCTAACGTTACATGTATGATCTGTGTAGCAATATTATTCGTATCTCAGAGCCATTAATTGCTAGTTATAGCCTACTATTAGCTAGCTAGCTAACATTGAACCTGGTTGGTTAGCTTTAGCTACCTGTAGATTCATGCAGGGTAGTAACGTTATGAGTTTGGATTATGGTCCATTGTTTAGATAGCTAGCTACATGTCTAAACAAAATGCTCCACTATGCAAGTAACCATTTCATTACATCTTCTGTATCCTGTGCATGTGACAAATAAACTTTGATTTTATTTGATATAGTATGCATTTACTAGAGACGATAATATGAAGAACATGACCTGCACCAAATTCAAATTAGGATATAAAGAAGAGCTCTCCAGTAGGTTTACCAAAACATTTAAGGGCCATTTTCTCAAAAGTGAGGTTACAAGTTTATCGACTTTCAAAGCAGAATTACTTTCCCTTTGTTCCCTAACTGTATTGTATGATATATCATTTTCCAGCTCTGAGTCTCCACTTTAATCCAACGTAAAAAGCACAATTTAGAATTTTGCTACATAAGACCGAATCAAGCCGGTCGGTCACATATACCATACGTGACAGCAGCATGTCAGATCCATCATGATCAGTGACCATGTTGAGATGGCCATGTAATGAACAGTGTGGGATGGCCACATTAGAAAAATAGCCATGGGGAACATGAAGAAATACTGGCCATATAACCAGTGGCACGTGGCTTCATCATGTTATGGACACGACCTGTTTCCAATCCTCACTGGATCCGACAAATAGAACCAACCCTATCGGGTTCCATAAGGATTTAACTGTCCAACAAATGTAAGAACGTCACCGTACTGAACTGTCTCATAAAAGTACTGTGGTCTTCCGTAGCGGAGGAATGCATGAAAGCAGACTAATCAAGAATATTTAATGGTTCCAGTGATTCAAATATGTCCGGATATCACTAAATTAGACAACTGTTCAAGGTTATGGTATCAATATCCCCTGTTGTGATTTTTTTTAATAAGAAACATTGGTGGCCACATTCCCTGAGTCAGAGTGCATATGCAGAGAATACCGTTTTATGAAGTGTACATGTTTGTGCGTATGTAAACACATAGCATACTGCATTTTGTAATCCCTCTCTAGCCTTTCCTGATTTCACTGAGGAGGAGGCAGATCCCATTATAAGAAAGACGATTAAGCTCCATAAACTTTAATCTTCCTTTTTTTTCTTTTCACCTATCAATTCATCTGACAGGCTTCCTTCCTTCCTGGGGTTGGGTTGATAGTAATGTGGGGGTCGGAGAGAGCCTGTGAGTGGAGACATAGACATGTTGTGCTCGGGGGCTCCACAGCAGTGAGGACTGTACTTGTCAGGTATAGCAGCAGCAACACATTCATCTCCACCCCCTCCATTACCTGTCTCCCCCTGTTCCAGGGACCTGCTTGGAGGCTCGGAGTGCAGGGCCCTCCCCTCTGATCCAGTGGAGGGATTAAGGTACCTATGGATTTCACCTCAGCCTTCACGTCATCAGGCGTCTCATTAATCCCCTGGTTAACATAACAATGGCCATTATTCTCCCATACACCCTCACGGTAAGATAGACAGAGTTTGCTGGCAATAAGATAAGAACTAAACACAGATCCAGTCCCTTCTTTGCTGTATTTCCGTGGTCCTTCATGGTGTGCCACAGGCTAATAAACCACTCGTATATACAGTGGGGAGAACAAGTATTTGATGCACTGCCAATTTTGCAGGTTTTCCTACTTACAAAGCATGTAGAGGTCTGTAATTTTTTATCATAGGTACACTTCAATTGTGAGAGACGGAATCTAAAACAAAAATCCAGAAAATCACATTGTATGATTTTTAAGTAATTAATTTGCATTTTATTGCAAAATCGGCAGAGTATCAAATACTTGTTCTCCCCACTGTATATGGGATCCTGCCCACAGGGCTGTTTTAGTCTGTAAATCTCAGAAGGCAGATGGGAGAAAAGAGAGAGTAGGATGTGGATGGAGTTTAAAACATGGCTGATGTCCATAAAGCTAAAAGTCCTGTACCTCTCCACCTCCCATTGACCTTTAGTTGTTGGAACAGTAAGGTTTGATCCAGGTTTGATCCGTAACAAACGGCTCCATATTGACCCTTCTACAGTACGTCCATAGCCCAGGCCTCCCCAGAGCAGAGGAGAGGAGAAGCTGTGAGATTCCTAGTGTGTTGGCCGCTGGTCCCGTGATGATGTAACCGACCATCCCAGAGGACAAAGCCTGCAGACGAACAGTCCTACCCACAAAGAGTGGACAAAGACACACACATGCTCCCATAGAGACATGCATGAAGACACAGACACTCAGGAACCTGGTGCTTTTCCCATCCCTAGATATACTGGGTATAGCTTCTAATGGTTTTTCATAACAAAATACTGAAACACATTCTCACATGCTTTTGAAGAAGATAATATTTAAGCAATAAGGCCAGAGGGGGTGTGGTATATGGCCAATACCACAAACACCGCAGGTGCCTTATTGCTATTATAAACTGGTTATCAACGTAATTAGATCAGTAAAAATAAATGTTTTGTCATACCCGTGGTATACGGTCTGATATAACTCGGCTATCAGCCAATCAGCATTCAGGGCTCGAACCCCCCAGTTTATAAAGAGGATTATAAACTGGGTGGTTCGAGCCCTGAATGCTGATTGGCTGACAGACGTGGTATATCAGACCGTATACAGGGTTGGGAGGTAATGGATTACATATAAGGAGCCGTTACATGTAAGGGATTGCAAAAAAACGTTAACTGTAATCTGTCAGAGACCACTATGATGACACACCAAATGGGTTTGATGGATCATGGGAAAAGAGCAGGAATAGGCTTTTGTAGGCTACAGTCCAAGCCATGTCTTCCAATGGTGCGACTGCTGTCAGCATCCAAAGATGATCCAACTTGACTAAACACTTGGATGTAAGGATGACAGCAGTGGTGTAGTCTACGGTGATATGGACATCACTTATTATTGATATCTACATAGTGCATTGATGTGAATCACACTGCTGCTCTCTCATTACGCTATTTGCGCCTTACGGATTATGGTTGTTGTGGATGGCTGTTCACAAATCTAAATGTGTATTTGAACCCAATAATGGTTGAATTCAAGAAGTTTAAACTGCCTATCAGTCTTTGTTTTTGAAACCAGTAGCCAGCCAGTGAAAAATGCGCTCTTGCAACAGCTGTATAGTGCAGATCCCAGCCTATGGAATAAAAGCGGGGCTTTTATTGCTCAATCTAATTCATGCTGATAAAAAAAATCCATAGGCCTGATGGACACATGCTCAGACTCACACACTTATGATAGACTTAAAGGGGCAATCTGTAGTTGCTACATCCATTTTACTTGTAAATGATGTATATATCCATTGATTTAGAAATGCCTCATGAGATTAGTTCAACTGTCACAATCCATGAGAACCCAAAATATAAGCTTGTTTTACTCCAATGTTTGTAAACATTGTAAATGTAAACAAACACTGTATAACAAGGTTAAAACAATACTTTTGATATCATGGATGGTCAGTCCTTGCATCCATAGCTCTGTCTATTAATCTGAGAGTGGTTACATTTCTCCAGGCCCATCCCTCAGCTTTTTACCAAAACAGAGGTGGGGCACCGATTTCGTTATTGTTTCATCAGTGGATTTGCCCCATGAGCGCAGCATTAATTTTTCAACACAAATCAATGAGCCCAATCTGTCCTCCATGACAACATCATAAACAACAGAGTAGGGCTGGCTAATAAATCCTTCGTTTTGGTGTTATGCTCAGGTAAAACAATTTGGCTAATCTATACTTCCATATTTCCAAGTACTATTCTTGAAGATCAAGGGGTATAACATTTATTGGAATGACTGGAATTCTGATACACTTTGGTTTTTAATGTAAAGATATAATTTAATCGTATTATTATATGTAGTAGAAAGCGGTGGGTTAGTTGAAGCCTACATAACCAACCCATAAAGTAAAATTGAACGTCCATATATGGCCAGCTATGTAAACTTTAACATTAATTTATCCTGCAGTAGATCAATTGGTAACATACATTTTTGTCTTCTTCTAATGCCTCTTAAGGGGAAAGTAATGTAAAAGTAACTGAATGTAATCAGATTACGTTACTGAGTTGGGTAATCCAAAAGTTATGTTACTGATTACAATTTTGGACATGTAACTAGTAAATGTAACAGATTACATTTAGAAAGTAATCTACCCAACCCTGACCGTATACCACGGGTATGACAAAACATTTATGTTTACTGCTCTAATTACGTTGGTAACCAGTTGATAATAGCAATACGGCACCTCAGGGCTTTGTGGCATATGGCCAATATACCATGGCTAAGGACTGAGTCGTGCCTAAGAACAGCCCTTAGCCATGGTATATTGGCCATATACCACACCCCCTCGTGCTTATTGCTTAAATACAGTATGTCACAATAATTCTGTACATCACACAGTCTATGTTAGGAAATATAAATACTGTAAAGGTATATGTTTTTCCCCAACTAAAACTCATGTATGAGCGTTTGTGTTTCTCTTTTAATTATGAAAATTCAGACGGCATCATCTGGTTGAGCAGGAAGCACAAAGTGAATATTTAAATTGGTATTGAACGTGCCTTACAAAAACAGTCAGACATTGCTACTGCTTTTATGTTTAGTAGAATTTATTTGAGGTGAGTGATGGGCAGAGAGGCTTCAGAAGGTCCACACCTTTTTAAAGATGGATGCGGTCTATACACCCAAGCACACAGATCCTCAATGCTGCTCATTGTGAAGGCAGTGCACACACTGGGCTCAAAAAGAATAGGACATGGCAATAATACATATTTCATCAATCTAGACACTCAAACACTTCCTCCCAACAGAAAACATGGAGAATCCCTCAGTTAAGGGCCCATTGTGAGGATTGCATAGACACTTCATAACCAATGCATTATGCCTATATGAAGTACATAGTCACCAATTAATACTAACGTCAACAGCTGAAAAGGAGAATGGGGTTACAGCATTCGATCGTTTATTCAATCACTTTCACAAAGATAACTGAAAAGCAAGCAGCAAATGAATGTACTGTATCTTTATTTAACGTAAAGAACAGCAAAACCTAGACAAAGGGAGGTTTAAAACAACATTTCTGTATTGTCATCAGCCCCACAAACAAACTTTCACAACAGAGAGAAAAATGAACACTTTCAAAGTCAGGTTTCTACAAGAAAAAACTGACAGATTGACGTCGTCATTACACCATAGTCTTTAAAACAGCGAGAGGTGAAATAAACCTCCTTGCAGACACTCTGCCTTCAAAATGAACAATATGATCAAATCACATCAGATATGCTGGGTGCTGATCAGTTTTATAACTCTATATTTGATAATTGTATCCTTTAATACCGCAGGACAGAGCACAGTGCAACAGAAGCTTCCACAGAAGCCGCAGGTTTCCACACAGGTTAAATATGCAAAGCGCACCGATTCCTGAAACTAGGCTACTGTGATGAAAGTTGTCAAATGTGTTTGGCTTTATTAACTTTGGATTCACAGAGCTACTGCAGCATCCACAGTGCAGCACACCAATTGAAACTCAGTACACTCAGAGAACAGTGGTTATGAATAAAAGTCGGATACTAAATGTATAAATATGATAAATATTTTAACGTAGCAGGCACAAGCAACCTAACCAATTTAAAGTCAAAACTATTCTAGGTTATAACCTCAAATATTCATGGAGCCATTTTTCACACATTCTAATTTTCTCTAATGCGGGCAGAGAAAAAAAGAGAGAGGTTATTTGGCTCTAAATATAACGGACTACACAGTCCACCTCTTTATACCATTCAATACTAAACAGGAAGTGAACCACCATAGAATGACATTGACTACTGTACGTGCACAGTTCCAAACTGTAGTATACGGCTCCTACTGCAGGATGCATGGTAGAGTCACTTGAATATCCTAAGCAATTGTCTGGTACAGCATGTGGTCTAGCTGAGCATCTCAAGTGATGCAATATTGAATAGTGTTTTAGTCCTGACATTAAATCATTTACTAAGGCGAATGGGTCAGCTGTTGCAGCATCATATGGAAAATGTCCATCATCCCCACCTCGATGCATGTTAAACGGGTCAGGGTCTGTCTATACAAAATGTAATCTCCCACCCAACACGCCTGCTTTATCAAATTGTGTCTTAATCAACGCCCTTCAGACATTTTCAATGCCAAACTCAATCTCTCTGAGAGCAAAACATGAAACCATGCAATATCCTTGGGCACATGATTTCTTTACTGTTTTTTTTTTCTCTAAAAGGTCATTTGGCACAGCAAATAATTTGAAAATAATGGAGACATACTGTATGGCAGAGGCAAAAAAATTGTTAAACGGTACATATTTAGGCAGACATCTACATTCTGGTCCTATTGCCTACCAACTGGTCAAACACTGGCTGAATCAACGTTGTTTCAATGTCATTTGTCAACGTATTGTGATGTGTGATCAACGTGAAAAATACATTGGTAGTAATCAACCAGTACTGTTTTCATCTCATTTCAACCAGCATAGTAAACATTGAAATTAGGGCCAAACTTCAACTTAAATACATTGACTTAACCTGACTAACTGGTTATTACATCAATCTAATTTCAACATAATCATCAGAACTACGTAGCATATAAATTGAAATTGCATTGAAAATGTCACATAGAAATGTAAAAAATATTTTTCATACTATATATATTGGGTGGTTAAAATTATGTTGAATTTCATATTTGATTAGCCAGATTTTATTTGACCTTGTTTCAATGTTGATAGCAAAATGGTATGTTTGAATCAACGTCATTGTTTCAACGTCATGCCATCAACCTAAATAATGAGGTATATTGAAATAAAATGTGAAGCCACAGTCTAACCATTCCTGCCTGAACAGTGACTCCTACTGGTACACCGGCACGTGTACAGATAGGGCTCTACCTGTGCAGAGCACATGCCCCTTTTCCCATCCAGTCTCCAAAGTGCCCTTTCCGGTGGTGGTATAATTTCCCCCCAAATGATCATTTTTAAGTCATTGTTGTTTGGAATCCACTCACCCCATCTGTTGGTTGATCTGCCCTGTACGGAGCTTGCACTCGTCCAGATGAGCCTTTTTCCTAGTCTGCCCTGCACAGAGATTGTGCACCTGGTATCCAAACATGCATGGCTTGAGAGATGCGGTCACCGGTCGAGTGTGTGTAGCTAGCTACCTAGTTGTCAACGTGACGCTAAGTATACCATTATTCGTCCATGGTTGATTGGATCTTTGTAAGTTTAGAAGTAGTTACCATTAACCCTTTAAATAGGATGCTAAATTCATGACATTAATAATAAACGTTTACCTTTGGATATGGTCTTGTATATGTGTTATTCATAATATATACTATCCAAGTAGAAGATACTGTATATCTCCTTCAAATGTTGATATTTGGTTGCGTGGACAACTCAACATCCAGTTTGTCTTCAAATTAACAACTGATATGTTGGATTTACTCCATCTCAACCATAAATCTAAGTTAAAGATTGGCACTGGAATGAAATCAATCTTTAAATGCACTTTAAATACATCTTTAAATACATATTTAAATGCATCTTTAAATACATCTTTAAATGTCCTTTAAATACATCTTTAAATGTCCTTTTGGCACCTCACTCCGAATTTATTTTCACATACAGCTAGTGTAAAAAAAAGTTAAAGGACTAACTTTCAACTAGTCTATGTTATTTAGGTAGTCTACACACATGAGTATAGAAGCTGATCAAGGTCTAAATGTGTTGACATGATAGCTCAGCTGAACAGAGCACGGCTTGTTGCTAAGCAGCATACATAGAGATGGGCATCTGGATGGTAGACTTGTTCCCACTGAACTGTATTACCTCTCATACACCACTAGGAGGCACTGTTCAGGCAGACTGTGGCATCACGTTTTATTTCAATATACAGGTAGTTCTTTATTTTTGGTTAATTATGTTTATTCAAACATACCATTTTACTATTGAAAGAAGGTCAAATAAAATATGTCTAATCAAATATGTAATTCAACATCATTTCAACCACTCAATATATTTAATATAGGATGAAAAATATTTTCAATGCAATTTCAATCTATACATAGTTCTGATGATTATGTTGAAATTACATTGATGTAACAACCTGTTAGTCTGATAAGTCAAAGTATTTAAGTTGAAGTTTTACCCTAATTTCAACGTTTACTTAAGCTGGTTGAAATGAGATCCAAAATTAAATCTAGAATCGGCTTCCTATATACAGTGCCTTGCGAAAGTATTCGGCCCCCTTGAACTTTTCGACCTTTTGCCACATTTCAGGCTTCAAACATAAAGATATAAAACTGTAATTTTTTGTGAAGAATCAACAACAAGTGGGACACAATCATGAAGTGGAACGAAATTTATTGGATATTTCAAACTTTTTTAACAAATAAAAAACTGAAAAATTGGGCGTGCAAAATTATTCAGCCCCCTTAAGTTAATACTTTGTAGCGCCACCTTTTGCTGCGATTACAGCTGTAAGTCGCTTGGGGTATGTCTCTATCAGTTTTGCACATCGAGAGACTGAAATTTTTGCCCATTCCTCCTTGCAAAACAGCTCGAGCTCAGTGAGGTTGGATGGAGAGCGTTTGTGAACAGCAGTTTTCAGATCTTTCCACAGATTCTCGATTGGATTCAGGTCTGGACTTTGACTTGGCCATTCTAACACCTGGATATGTTTATTTGTGAACCATTCCATTGTAGACTTTGCTTTATGTTTTGGATCATTGTCTTGTTGGAAGACAAACCTCCGTCCCAGTCTCAGGTCTTTTGCAGACTCCATCAGGTTTTCTTCCAGAATGGTCCTGTATTTGGCTCCATCCATCTTCCCATCAATTTTAACCATCTTCCCTGCCCCTGCTGAAGAAAAGCAGGCCCAAACCATGATGCTGCCACCACCATGTTTGACAGTGGGGAGGATGTGTTCAGGGTGATGAGCTGTGTTGCTTTTACGCCAAACATAACATTTTGCATTGTTGCCAAAAAGTTCAATTTTGGTTTCATCTGACCAGAGCACCTTCTTCCACATGTTTGGTGTGTCTCCCAGGTGGCTAGTGGCAAACTTTAAACGACACTTTTTATGGATATCTTTAAGAAATGGCTTTCTTCTTGCCACTCTTCCATAAAGGCCAGATTTGTGCAGTATACGACTGATTGTTGTCCTATGGACAGAGTCTCCCACCTCAGCTGTAGATCTCTGCAGTTCATCCAGAGTGATCATGGGCCTCTTGGCTTCATCTCTGATCAGTCTTCTCCTTGTATGAGCTGAAAGTTTAGAGGGACGGCCGGGTCTTCGTAGATTTGCAGTGGTCTGATACTCCTTCCATTTCAATATTATCGCTTGCACAGTGCTCCTTGGGATGTTTAAAGCTTGGGAAATCTTTTTGTATCCAAATCCGGCTTTAAACTTCTCCACAACAGTATCTCGGACCTGCCTGGTGTGTTCCTTGTTCTTCATGATGCTCTCTGCGCTTTAAACGGACCTCTGAGACTATCACAGAGCAGGTGCATTTATACGGAGACTTGATTACACACAGGTGGATTCTATTTATCATCATTAGTCATTTAGGTCAACATTGGATCATTCAGAGATCCTCACTGAACTGCTGGAGAGAGTTTGCTGCACTGAAAGTAAAGGGGCTGAATAATTTTGCACGGCCAATTTTTCAGTTTTTTATTTGTTAAAAAAGTTTGAAATATCCAATAAATTTCGTTCCACTTCATAATTGTGTCCCACTTGTTGTTGATTCTTCACAAAAAATTACAGTTTTATATCTTTATGTTTGAAGCCTGAAATGTGGCAAAAGGTCGAAAGTTCAAGGGGGCCGAATACTTTCGCAAGGCACTGTAGCAACAAAGCATCCTTCACTCATGCTGCCAAACATACCCTCGTAAAACTGACTATCCTACCAATCCTTGACTTCGGTGATGTCATCTATAAAATAGCCTCCAACACTCTACTCAACAAACTGGATGCAGTCTATCACAGTGCTATCCGTTTTGTCACCAAAGCCCCATACACTACCCACCATTGCGACCTGTACGCTCTCGTTGGTTGGCCCTCGCTTCATACTCGTCGCCAAACCCACTGGCTACAGGTTATCTACAAGTCTCTGCTAGGTATAGCCCCGCCTTATCTCAGCTCACTGGTCACCATAGCAGCACCCACTCGTAGCACGCGCTCCTGCAGGTATATCTCACTGGTCACCCCCAAAGCCAATTCCTCCTTTGGTCGTCTTTCCTTCCAGTTCTCTGCTGCCAATGACTGGAACGAACTGCAAAAATCTCTGAAGCTGGAGACTCATATCTCCCTCACTAGCTTCAAGCACCAGCTGTCAGAGCAGCTCACAGATCACTGCACCTGTACATAGCCCATCTGTAAACAGCCCATCTATCTACCTACCTCATCCCCATACTGTATTTATTTATCTTGCTCCTTTGCACCCCAGTATCTCTCCTTGCACATTCATCTTCTGCACATCTACCATTCCAGTGTTAATTGCTATATTGTATTTACTTCGCCACCATGGCCTATTTATTGCCTTAACTCCCTTATCTTACCTCACTCACTGTATATAGACTTTTTGTTTTCTTTTGTTCTACTGTATTATTGACTGTATGTTTTGTTTATTCCATGTGTAACTCTGTGTTGTTGTATGTGTCGAATTGCTATGCTTTATCTTGGCCAGGTCGCAGTTGCAAATGAGAACTTGTTCTCAACTAGCCTACCTGGTTAAATAAAGGTAAAAAAAATAAAATAAAACAGTACTTTTTTCAAATCCAATGTATTTTCCACGTCACAATACGTTGACAAATTACGTTGAAACAACGTTGATTCACCCAGTTTGTGCCCAGTGGATCATGACTATATTTCATCTGTGAGGTGATTCACAATGACCCCCTACATTCTCCACTAAATGAAAAAGTGTGGACACTACTGAATCATGTCTATAAGCTGCATCTGCTGTCCTTGCATTTGTATGCAGTACCTCACAGAAATGACACTCCAAGTTTCAGGTGACTGTTCCTTGGTGCTATCAAGCATTGCAACACAGATTGTGCAGGCCGTGCCCTGTCCCCTATAGGATTTCCTCGTTCCGTCCTGCTTCCTTTTTGCATTGAATCGCAGTGTCAACACCACAAACAAAATTACTAGCATGCGCTAGAGCACAGCCCATGTGGCAGAGGTAGCTACCAAGAGGCACAAGATTGATGTTTCAATGATCCACATGTCAAAACAAACCAAATGACTTGGGCGGATTTTTCTTGGGCAGATTTTGTCCCTAAACTTTTTTTTGGTCCAAATACAATGTCCTTGAAATCCCAACTGTTATTTGTTATTGGCTAAGTGGCGAGTAGACAATATACAGAAATGGCTCTCCAACACCCAGGGTCCTGTCATTGAGAGACAGGGGAGAGACACTGCAACATGGGATTGCAACGACTAGCATGGCCAGTAAAGAGAGCTACTTCCAGAGTCCATAGTAATCTGGGAGCTCTCTTTGTGGAGGTCTCCACTCCCTCAGTGCAGTTAGAACGGAGAACAGAGTATAGTGTGTAGAGCAGCATCACTTGTAGACAAGGCATCTGCTTGTTCAGTTAGGTATGAAAAGGGCATGCAAGGTATTCATCTTGCTGAGAAGCCAAGATGTCAGACGCCAAGCATCACCAATGTTAGCCCAAAGCGCTCAGCCAATCAAGTTGCAGCAATCTGTTGTTTACCCTTTGTCTGAATGCAGGAAGTAGCACGGTGTTGGAAAATGGTGTTTCATAAAGTATGCACATTTCTCCATGTTTTTTTCCGCCTTCTTGTCATTAAATCAAGTTTGCAGCCTGAATGGAGAATGTATAAGGTACGAACCGGTCCACGAGGGATACGAGTGTATAGCCGGCTGCATACATTCCCTTTGGACGTTAAGATAAAACGACTCAACATCGCCATCTGCCGGCCTTTGGGCTACACCAACGTCAACCTCCCATAGCATTGATGGTGTTTTAGAGCTGAATGTACAGTAAGACTGCAATACTGATCAATATGAAACCTGACTTCATTATATTCCACAAACGCTCTATTACAGTTGGATTCACAATATCTACAAAATTCACAAATTACTATTTTGTGTTATAATTAAAGTATTTGCCCTTAGTTTAAATATTGTATTCATGTGTCTATTTGTTTCTCTACTGCTTTCTACCCATTATACTGTATAGGCTATATCATATATAACATGTATATAATGTCTTATATTGCATGTGTTAATTAGCATAAATATATTTACTATGTATGTATTCATATATAAATATATTCCATATGTGATTTTATGATGATAAGTGTCCTTCCTGTATCTATCAACCCCTGACCCTGCTAGAAGGACAACCCCCAGCTCCAACAGAGAACAGCAATACTACACAGTATCTTAGTTAGCAACTGAAACACTGATACTAAAGCCTTACAGTTCAATATGACAAACAGCATTACTGGAGGTTGCAGACTTCCACATGTACAGATTGTCATGCATATGTTTGATACATTGTACATGGTTTGTGTTTTAAACACACCTTCGGAGAAGTCACAATAAAAATAGTTCCCATTCTATCCATTTGAAAGGCGTTTCTCCTTTGAACGTAGTCTTGGTTTGAGATATGGTTGAGAACATATTTTGGGTTCTGGGAAAGTCATCTGCTTAACAATCACAGAACTCCCTGGAAACCCATGGGAAAAGTCCTGTGCAATGGCATTACTTTCACAGCAACTATTATCATCGCCATGATTTGAGCACAACATATTTTACCTTAACACTTTACTTCTGAGTATTTTGTAATTTGTATTACACTGGGCTGAACTACACTCCAATGTATTTTGTAACAAGTTACTTTTGAGAGCTGTAATATGTATTTTCTAAATACAAAATACTTTTCTATACCATTCACAATGTTGTAGCCCCCTCTCCCCCTGAATTGGTATCAGAAGTCTGATGGCACTATGGTGTGATAAGTGCATCTGCTAAATGAACTAAATATAATTGTAAATGTAAAAATGGACAATTGCAAAGCATGCTGAGTTTTATTATAATGAGCTCCATCCGACACAAGGATAATAATAATACCCAGTGTGCTTTGCAGTTCCCTTTGGCATGTTCATTTTCATAAATACATTTACATTTTGGTCATTTAGCAGACACTCTTATCCAGAGTGACTTACAGTCAGTGCATTCAACTAAGGTAGATAAACAACAACATATTACAGTTATAGCAAGTAAAATGTTTCTGTAACCGTTACTGAGAATGTTATTGCTCTTCGGGCCAGCTACTTGCAAATATATTACTGTATTTTAAAATACAAAATACATGTATTTTTATTAAATACATAAAAAAATCAAAGCATTTTGTAGTTTATTTTGATTCATTGATCTTTATGGTATTTTGAAAATGTATTATGCAATTGTATTTTAATTTTATTTTTGCCCATCCCTGTACACACAAATAAAACCAAATATATAGAATGGGAATGACAACATGGAAACGAGCATCTTAAAAAATAAGTTGTATTTTTCTAAATGGGGCCTCAAACTTAATCCCATGGAGAAAAGAAACAACACAAACAGGCACAAGGGTCAAAGCTTTCATCAGAAAACATCCATTAACTGAAAAGTCAAGAATATTTACTATAGATAGAACATGGTTGAATAAATTAACCGATGAATGCCTTACTATACTAATGAACTGTTATCTATATTAGACATCAGTCTGAGGTAATGATGTCCGAATACTATGACAGAGGCTGACCACTGTAAGCCAATACAGTGGGGGAAAAAAGTATTTGATCCCCTGCTGATTTTGTACGTTTGCCCACTTACAAAGAAATTATCAGTCTATAATTTTAATGGTAGGTTTATTTGAACAGTGAGAGACAGAATAACAACAAAAGAATCCAGAAAAACGCATGTCAAAAATTTTATAAAATGATTTGCATTTTAATGAGGGAAATAAGTATTTGACCCCTCTGCAAAACATGACTTAGTACTTGGTGGCAAAACCCTTGTTGGCAATCACAGAGGTCAGACGTTTCTTGTAGTTGGCCACCAGGTTTGCGCACATCTCAGGAGGGATTTTGTCCCACTCCTCTTTGCAGATCTTCTCAAAGTCATTATGGTTTGGAGGCTGACGTTTGGCAACACGAACCTTCAGCTCCCTCCACAGATTTTCTATGGGATTAAGGTCTGGAGACTGGCTAGGCCACTCCCAAAACACCCCCAAAGCATAATGTTTCCACCTCCATGTTTGACGGTGGTGATGGTGTTCTTGAGGTCATAGGCAGCATTCCTCCTCCTCCAAACACGGCGAGTTGAGTTGATGCCAAAGAGCTCCATTTTGGTCTCATCTGACCACAACACTTTCACCAGTTGTCCTCTGAGTCATTCAGATGTTCATTGGCAAACATCAGACGGGCATGTATATGTATTCTTGAGCAGGGGGACCTTGCGAGCGCTGCAGGATTTCAGTCCTTCACGGTGTGTGTGTTACCAAATGTTTTCTTGGTGACTATGGTCCCAGCTGCCTTGAGATCATTGACAAGATCCTCCCGTGTAGTTCTGGGCTGATTCCTCACCGTTCTCATGATCATTGCAACTCCACGAGGTGAGATCTTGCGTGGAGCCCCAGGCCGAGGGATATTGACAGTTCTTTTGTGTTTCTTCCATCTGCGAATAATCACACCAAATGTTGTCACCTTCTCACCAAGCTGCTTGGCGATGGTCTTGTAGCCCATTCCAGCCTTGTGTAGGTCTACAATCTTGTCCCTGACATCCTTGGAGAGCTCTTTGGTCTTGGCCATGGTGGAGAGTTTGGAATCTGATTGATTGATTGCTTTTGTGGACAGGTGTCTTTTTTACAGGTAACAAGCTGTGGTTAGGAGCACTCCCTTTAAGAGTGTGCTCCTAATCTCAGCTCGTTACCTGTATAAAAGACACCTGGGAGCCAGAAATCTTTCTGATTTAGAGGGGGTCAAATACTTAATTCCCTCATTAAAATGCAAATCAATTTATTACATTTTTGACATGCGTTTTTCTGGATTGTTTTGTTGTTATTCTGTCTCTCACTGTTCAAATAAACCTACCATTAAAATTATAGACTGATCATTTCTTTGTCAGTGGGCAAACGTACAAAATCAGCAGGGGATCAAATACTTTTTCCCCCCACTGTACATGAGAATGTACATAGAGAATATTTTAGAATGCTGCATCAGTCACATTAGTATTACAGTTCATCCATGCTTTAGAGATTTTACCCTCGCTGACCATGTCCACCGGTGACCATGGGCTGTACGTGGAGGGAGAGATTTTACCCTCGCTGACCATGTCCACCGGTGACCATGGGCTGTACGTGGAGGGAGAGAAGGGGGAGCCTCCGCACACAGGCCCAAACCATATGGACACCAGTGTGCTTGTGTATATATGTGTGTGTGTGTGTTTGCGTGTGCCAAAAGCTTTATCTTAAAGATGTAGGTATTCAAAAAGGCACACTGCTTCTTTCTCTTTGAGCATACTCAGCCTGTTAAAACAATAAAAGTCACTGGACTGGAAAATGCACAGGCAGGCCCATAGGACACAAAAGCAATTCCAGATGATATTGCGTTGGGTCTGTTGAGATTCAGCGCTAGCAGAAGGGCAGACACTGAGGATTATTAATGATGTTCCAATGGAACTGTACAGGCTGCCCCTGGCTATAAAAGCCCACCATAGTGACAATAAGCCAATGGCTCTCCTTGCTGCATTCTGACGCAATTCAGAGTGAATGGTGTGAGTGTGTGTGTGTGTGTGTGTGTGTGTGTGTGTGTGTGTGTGTGTCTGTGTGTGTGTGTGTGTGTGTGATGCACCAGGACCTGATCCTCTGTAATGAGCTAACTTGAAGGATTCAAACACATGCTCCCCCTTATCATGTCAGAGTGAAGAGAAAGCATGTCCAAAACACCATCCGGCTATTCTATCAAATAAATAATCAGGAAACAACAAATGAGCATTTATAGATTGACTATGTACATACAGATCTAAGAGAATGTTTGTCTTCGACCTATTGAGACTTGCAAATATCAAAATGAAGTCCAAAACAATGATACAATAATATGTCGTGGATCTCTTGGCCTCCTTCCACCTCAGCCTAATAGTTTGTCGGAGTGACTCTAATTGTGGGTGGTGGACCTGGGGGAGGGGATGGCGCGCGGCTTGCTGTTGATGTACGTGGCCCAATAGACCAGGTTGAAGATGAAGAACAGCACAGGGAAGATGATGCGTGAGATCTTGTCCACTCTGCTGACGCGGTTGTAGGACTTTATGGCTTCCACGTAATTGTCGTCCATTTTAGGGACCTTGTGGCTGTGGTGGTGGTGGTGGTGTGTAGCTGTGGTGGCACTCCTGGAGACGGTGGTTAAACCTGGGTCCTTTACCACGTTGATGGTGTAGGTAGTTCCGACAATGTTGAATGTGTTATTGGCCTTTTTGGAAAGGGAGGCAGATTCTCTTCTCTGTAAAGAGAAGAGAAACTGAGAGAATCAGGGCTGGATCATCAAACCCTAACAAAGGCCTTGTTTTCAAAATGACAACATTACCTGGGACTGTTTTGACTGGGGGTGCAATGATGCTCAAGATGCATGATGGGAACATTATGACATCCCTATTTTGCACCATTGGGAGCTAAGCTGAAAGAACTCAAGGCCCTAGTATAGGGATCGGGGCTGTAGCCCTACCAGCCTAGACAAAAGGCCAGGGTCATAGAACATTACGCATCTACGCTCCAAGAAATGGCAAATCACATGAGCCTCCCTGACAAAATATGCATACATCACAGTGAGAACAGGAACACCCCAGGGCATGGCATACACAGGTCAGAGGTTTATGGGCAATATTATGGTTTAATTTCAGAGAGGCTTGTTATTTTCTGAACCACTGAAAGAAATGGGGCAGAGCAGAGTAGTGGGCAGGGTTTGTCTAGGCTGCTGGCACTGGAGAATTAGTGGTAGGATAAGAACAGAGCAGGATGAATCAATGCACCTGTAAACAGGCCTGACAAACTACCCTCGGAGGACTGGGGCTGTACTGTATATAGGCCATAGATTAGGAATGAAGCCAAGGGGATATAAAACAGATGGGTTGGGAACAGTTTTAGGTCTCAAAATCCTACCTCAGGAAATTCTTAGATACTTTTTCATATGTCAGAAATACACCTACAGCTGAGACATTCATATGCTGTATTACATTAGTATGGCCAGGCTTGCATCAACAAGGTGTTGATTCATGTATTAATTGGGTAAATGGGATATAACAACCAGGGTTCTATGATGTATTTTTGTCTTAAACCACAGCATCAAGGAGAACTGGCCGATCCAATTGGACAAGCAGGCCAGTCAGGGGGGCTAACACAGAGGGTAATGGTTTGCATTTCACCTCAGATGTACAAGGTGAATGGAGGCTACAGAATGCACAGAGGATACAAGTGGCACATGAACAATAGCGCTCCATCCGTTCCAAAACAACAACAAACTACCAGAGGGGCTTCAAACCAGAATAAAGTAGCATTAATGACGTTCAACAGAGAAAGAGTATGCTGTCTGTCTGTCTGTCTGTCTGTGATCCTGCCTGGGCTGGACTAGGGCTCTGTTTTACCGGGTTGGACCAGGGCTCTATTTGCCGGGCTGGACCAGGACTCTGTTTTCCCGGGTTGGACCAGGGCTCTATTTGCCGGGCTGGACTAGGGCTCTGTTTGCCCGGGCTGGACCAGGGCTCTGTTTGCCCGGGCTGGACCAGGGCTCTGTTTGCCCGGGCTGGACCAGGGCTCTGTTTGCCCGGGCTGGACCAGGGCTCTATTTGCCCGGGCTGGACCAGGGCTCTGTTTGCCCGGGCTGGACCAGGGCTCTGTTTTCCCGGGCTGGACCAGGGCTCTGTTTGCTGGGCTGGACCAGGGCTCTGTTTGCCGGGCTGGGCCAGGGCTCTGTTTGCCCGGGCTGGACCAGGGCTCTGTTTGCCGGGCTGGACCAGGGCTCTGTTTGCCCGGGCTGGACCAGGGCTCTGTTTGCCGGGCTGGGCCAGGGCTCTGTTTGCCGGGCTGGGCCAGGGCTCTGTTTGCCGGGCTGGACCAGGGCTCTGTTTGCCGTGCTGGGCCAGGGCTCTATTTGCCCGGGCTGGACCAGGGCTCTGTTTGACGGGCTGGGCCAGGGCTCTGTTTGCCGGGCTGGACCAGGGCTCTATTTGCCCGGGCTGGACCAGGGCTCTGTTTGCCGGGCTGGGCCAGGACTCTGTTTGCCGGGCTGGACCAGGGCTCTATTTGCCCGGGCTGGACCAGGGCTCTGTTTGCCCGGGCTGGGCCAGGGCTCTGTTTGCCGGGCTGGGCCAGGGCTCTGTTTGCCGGGCTGGGCCAGGGCTCTGTTTGCCGGGCTGGACATGCACTCTGGCTCTATCTCATGCCAATATCAGTGGAGAGGGAGTCTTTTAGTGGTGACGACTGCTGCCCCCTGGACGCCCTGAGGCTTTCACAGGGTATTGATTCCTCCTGATCCAACAACACCCCGGGCCCCTTATATCACAGCTTAGATCAGCATGAGTAAGGGATAACTATTAACAAGCGTCTCATGACCTTTACCACAGCTACCTAAGCTCATTTATCCCCGGCATCAGGTCTGCTCTTAGCCTACCACCCTGACATACAAGGCCCTGCTAGTACACACCTGCCAATCAGCTTAGTGGCGAGGGACTCCATAATATCATTTTGAGTTACGTAGTCTGAGATACAGGCAGAGGCAACCATAGCATGGGGCTTTGTTTAGAAAGTAATGTTCTGCAAAACATTGTGTGCCACTATACACAAGAGTACACCAAAATTGCTTGAGGGCAGACTAACTTTGTGTGATTATATTAATGCTTTCGGCTAGCTTGGGGCGTGAAGACTCCTTAGTGTGTTTGCGTGTGTGTGTGTGTGTGTATATGAGTGCCCCTTGGCCCTGAGTGGGGAGTGTTGGGAGACATTGCCTGTGCATTTGTATGTGTATGTGAGGGTGTGAGGGTGTTTGTGTACAAGGCTGAAAGTGTCTTGATGTGAGTGTATGCAGGGGTAACAGAGTCGGTTGGGTCTTACAGTGTCTCTCTGGGTCTGTGTTCGGAGAGTAGGTGCCTTATGGGTTATGGCTAAGAGTACCAATACATGTCTCTGTGCTCTGTGTGTGTACTGTACGTGTCTGTACGTGCAGCCTTTGTGCTTGGATGTGACAGCACATCTTGGGGCTATAAGTGTGTCCCAGTGTGTGTGTGAGTGTGTGACAAATGTTTTTGGAGTTAGAGTAGACGTGTGTGCACGGACAGGTTTTGGGGAAAAAGTGTCTATCTGTGTGTGTCCGTGTTTGCATGTGCGTGTGTGAGAGTACAGTATACTGTAGGTGTATGTATATGTGTGTGTATTTGTGTGGGTCCGTGCAGGTGGCCTGGCTTGCTGGGAACGATGACAGCTGTAGAGGTGGCTGGTCCCCACATAGACCTGACTGCAGCACAGCCTCATTACTGCAGTGTGCGTTACAGACTGTCTGTCAGCCAGGATAAATTAAACATGCTTTCAAATCCCTAATCAAGGTCAGCTCTGCTTCTCCCCTGCGCTAATGCCCTAAAATGTTATCATGTCATGGAAATCCAACCCAATATATGTTTTGTAATTCAATCCGTTCTTATCAGTCAATAATCATAGAAAGCTGACTAACTTGTCTGTGCCTGTACCCCTGACTATCACGCCCTGGGTCTCCAGTGGCGAGGAGAAGAGAGGAGAGAGAAACCTCATTAGGTTGCATGAATGGTGCTGCTGCTACTGCCGACCAGGCCCACATGGCTGGCATGTCTAACAGGACACATCGGACTAAAAAGGGCAACGTTGCGAGTCAGAGGAGCTCCACAGCCACTGAGGTAAATTACCTAACATCGACCCTCCTCTGGCTCCTCACTCCCAGCATCAACTGAGACACAGTCTCTCACAGCCTCTCAGAGGCTCTCCTCAGGGTCCCATGCCAATAGGGTCACCATCTGGCCCCATCAGGAGAAGGCTGCAGCCACAGCCTCTGATGAACAGAGTGCTACTCCCAACAGGACACTCAGCCAAGAGTCCTTCCACTCTCTCCGAGGAACGGCCTTTTGATTACACTCACTTCATACACACATCTTCCCCTGTGACGCTCTTAAACGAGGATAAAGAATACAGAGTTTCATCCAGCACCTCTCCTGAAGCTTTTATCAGTGAGGGACTGTGATGGGTGTGCTATCGCTCCCCGAGTGACCCCTACCCTCACGTATCCATCACCACAAACTGCCTGCTCAGCACAGCCCAGAGAACACAGGACAGACATCCTGCTGCTGCTGCTGCCTTTAAGACAAAGCAACAAAGACAAATCTTCCTCCACTTACTGCATTGTAATTCACATAACCATCTGTCCCTCAGTGACTACAGAAAGGTTTCATGTCAGCAATTCGCCATGGTGTCAATCATCCAGTCAACTTACAAAGAACTTAAGAGTGTTTAACTGATGGTAGTCCTTCATACTCAGCATATCATAAAATGGATTTGTGACACTGTAAACATCTGTTGCAGTGACTGAAAGTCTGAGATATTTCTACAAATATTGACTTGGGTTGACAGAAGCACATTAAATAGTAGACTTTAGACTTGTACATCGAGTCTCAGATATTCCACTTTAAAAACTTACCAGGAGTTCACCACTTACTTTTAAAGGGCTATTTTGGGATTTTGGCAAGAGTCAGATGAACAAATGGATACCATTTTCATGTCTCTGCATCCAGTATGAACAAAGTTAGAGGTAGTTTCAGGAGCCAATACTATCTAGCATTAGCGCAATGACAGAAAGGCTTTGGTATCTACTAGTATGCTAGCAGTTACCAGAGTTCCAGTCATTGCACTAACGCCTGTTAGCAATTAAGCTATGCTAGTTCTCAACTTCCTTGAAACTGTACACAGAGACAAAAAAAATGGGGAAGTAGATAAAGGGCTTTATTGCCAAAATCCTGAAATATCCCTTTAATATCCTCACAGCTGTTCACATGAAACACATCCCCTGATTGCACCCAAAAATTCCTAACTTTTCTAGCATCAAAATGCCTACTAGCATTTTTGCGGACCCTGAGTGTCAAAATCACAATGTTTAATGAGATCCTCATATAACCCCATGCCTTAATTATCACTATCTCACACTGTCTCTCACTGTCTCTCTCAGTGTCTCTGTGTGTGTGTGTGAGGTACACTGGGGTTTATGTGCTGTACGTGTCTCTGTGTATGAGAGACAGTGTGTCTATGTATGATACACACAGTTTTAATTTGTACAGTGCATTCGGAAAGTATTCAGACCCCTTAACTTTTTCAACATTTCGTTACCTTACAGCCTTGTTCTAAAATGGATTAAATAGTTTTTTTCTTCTTCTCGTCAATCCACATACAATACCCCATAATGACAAAGCAAAAACAGGTTTGTAGAAATTTTTGCAAATGTATAAAAAAATTCGAAGTATTGAGACCCGTTACTCAGTACTTTGTTGAAGCACCTTTGGCAGTGATTACAGCCTCGAGTCTTCTTGGGTATGACGCTACAAGCTTGGCACACATGCATTTGGGGAGTTTCTCTCATGTCAGGTTGGATGGGGAGCGTCGCTGCACAGCTATTTTCAGGTCTCTCCAGAGATGTTAGATCGGGTTCAAGTCCGGGCTCTGGCTGGGCCACTCAAGGAATTTCAGAAACTTGTCCCAAAGCCACTCCTGCGTTGTCTTGGCTGTGTACTTAGGGTTGTTGTCCTGTTGGAAGGTGAACCTTCGCCACAGTCTGAGGTCCTGAGTGCTCTGGAGCAGGTTTTCATTAAGGATCTCTCTGTACTTTGCTCCGTTCATATTTTCCTCGATCCTGACTAGTCTCCCAGTCCCTGTCGCTGAAAAACATCCCCACAGCATGATGCTGCCACCACCATGCTTCACTGTAGTGATGGTGTCAGGTTTCCTCCAGACGTGACGCTTGGCATTCAGGTCAAAGAGTTCAATCTTGGATTCATCAGACCAGAGAATCTTGTTTCTCATGGTCTGAGAGTCCTTTAGGTGCCTTTTGGCAAACTCCAAGCAGGCTGTCATGTGCCTTTTACTGAGGAGTGGCTTCCTTCTGGCCACTTTACCATAAAGGCCTGATTAGTGGAGTGCTGCAAAGATGTTTTTTCTTCTGGAAGGTTGTCCCATCTCCACAGAGGACCTCTGTCAGAGTGACCAATGGGTTCTTGGTTTGTGCATACATTTCTAAAAACTTGTTTTCACTGTGTCATTATGGGGTATTGTCCATTTTAGAATAAGGCTGTAACGTAACATAATGTTGAAAAAGTGAAGGGGTCTGAATACTTTCTCAATGCCCTGTATGTGTGTGATATACAATGCTTTTTCTGTGCTCAGGATACCTGCTCTGGGAGTTGTCCTCCCCCACCCCCTGCTGCTCACTCTGTTGTGTCCAGGACAGAGATCCTCCTCTGTGGGGTTGTTAATGAATAAATAAAGTGTCTCTTTACAGATTACCCAGGGCTGCCTTCGCCAGCAGGCAGGGATAAGACCTTCTGTCAGTGTTTCTCCTCATTCCCACTACAATACAATATGAGAGCTCTGACCAGCTTCCCTTGCCGCATCTCTGAGCAATTAGCTCTGAATACGCTCATTTTTCAGGAGGTTATCAGTAGAGGATAGATAGAGAGCATATAATCTAGAATGAGCAAAACGCCACTCCACTCTAGAGAGGGAGAGAGTGAGAGAGAGAGAGCAACCCGAGAAGCGAGCCAAGGAGGAGACAAATACACTATCTAGCAGATGAATGAGGATGGAGACAGTTGTGATTAGCTACAAAGCACACAAAGAGGGAGCAGGGCTTTTACGGGATGTGTGAGCAGTTACATTATCCCGTTTTAACCTTTGAAGTACTGAAACTACCTCCATGTACTGTAGGTATACCATAGCTACAGAACTCACCCTCATCTCCTGGGCCTCCTTCTTTCCGTCCCATGCCCAGCTGCGCTTGGTGAAGTAGTTGACTGTGGCAAACTCTATCAGGGCAGAGAAGACAAAGGCATAGCATACCGCCATGAACCAGTCCATAGCTGTGGCATAGGCCACCTTGGGCAGGGAGTTCCTGGCACTGATACTCAGGGTTGTCATGGTCAGCACTGTTGTGACCCCTGGGTACAAAAATAAGAGAAGCAAAGGGAAAGAGAGAGTGTATTAATTGACAAACATACTTTGTACACACACACACACGTACAGTACACACAGACCCAATTGGGCTGAACAACAGTAAACATAACGGTGTGTCATGGAAAGAAAAAGCATCATCCTTGAATATTCAGTACATGGTGTCACAGGGTGTCCTGACATACTTCAGAAAGTATTCATACCCCGTGACTTATTCCACATTTTGTTGTATTACAGCCTGAATTCAAAAAAGTTCTCACCCACCTACACACAAAACCCCATAATGACAAAGTTCTTATAAAATGCTGCACATTTATTGAAAATTAAATACAGAAATATCTAATTGACATTCACTACATGACCAAAAGTATGTGGGCACCTGCTCATCGATCATCTCATTCCAAAATCATGGGCATTAATATGGAATTGGTCCCCCCTTTGCTGCTATAACAGCCTCCACTCTTCTGGGAAAGCTTTCCACCAGATGTTGGAACATTGCTTTGTGGACATTCTTCCATTCAGCCACAAGAGCATTAGTGAGGTCGGACACTGATGTTGGGCAATTAGGCCTGACTCACAGTCGGCGTTCCAATTAATCCCAAAGGTGTTCGATGGGGTTGAGGTCAGGGCTCTGTGCAGGCCAGTCAAGTTCTTCCACACCGATCTCGACAAACCATTTCTGTATGGACCTCGCTTTGTGCACGGGGGCATTGTCATGCTGAAACAGGAAATGTCCTTCCCCAAACTGTTGCCACAAATTTGGCAGCACAGAATCATCTAGAATGTCATTGTATGCAGTAGCGTTAAGATTTCCCTTCACTGGAACTAAGGGGCCTAGCCCGAACCTTGAAAAACAACCCAGAACATTATTCCTCCTCCACCAAACTTTACAGTTAGCAATATGCATTCGGGCAGGTAGCGTTCTCCTGACATCTGCCAAATCCATATTTGTCCGTCAGACTGCCAGATGGTGAAGCGTGATTAATCACGCCAGAGAACGCGTTTCCACTGCTCCAGAGTCCAATGACGGCTAGCTTTACACCGCTCCAGCCGAAGCTTGGCATTGCGCATGGTGATCTTAGGCTTGTGTGCGGCTGCTCAGCCATGGAAACCCATTCCAGATGAACAGTTCTTGTGCTGATGTTGCTTCTAGAGGCAGTTTGGAACTTGGTAGTGGGTGTTGCAACCAAGGACAGACTATTTTTACGCGCTGCGCGTTCAGCACTCGGCCGACCCATTCTGTGAGCTTATGTGGCCTACCACTTCACGGCTGAGCCGTTGTTGCTCCTAGACGTTTCTACTTCACAATAATACAATGAACTGACTTGTTGGAAAGGTGGCATCCTATGACACTGCCACATTGAAAGTCACGGAGCTCTTCAGTAAGGCCATTCTACTACCAATGTTGGGCTATGGAGATTGCATGTCTGTGTGCTCGATTTTATACACCTGTCAGCAACGGGTGTAGCTGAAATAGCTGAATCCACTAATTTGAAGGGGTGTCCACATACTTTTGAATATATAGTGTATATTTAAAAGCCAGGGCAATGCATGGGGGAGGGAGGAAAGATGGTCTTGAGAGAATGGCTTGTAGGCCTCTCCAGGTCTCGCACCCCCTGTGAAATTTGGTGGAGGATCATTGATGATCTCGGGGTGCTTCAACAAGGCTGGAATCGGGCAGATTTGTCTTTGTGAAGGACACATGAATCAAGCCACGTACAAGGTTGTCCTGGAAGAAAACTTGCTTCCTTCTGCTCTGACAATGTTCCCCAACTCTGAGGATTGTTTTTCCAGCAGGACAATACTCCATGCCACACAGCCAGGTCAATCAAGGTGTGGACGGAGGACCACCAGATCAAGACTCTGTCATGGCCAGCCCAATCTCCAGACCTGAACCCCATTGAAAACCTCTGGAATGTGATCAAGAGGAAGATGGATGGTCACAAGCCATCAAACAAGGCCGAGCTGCTTGAATTATTGCGCCAGGAGTGGCATAAATTCACACAACATCAATGTGAAAGACTGGTGGAGAGCATGCCAAGATGCATGAAAGCTGTGATTGAAAATCAGGGTTATTCTACCAAATATTGAATTCTGAACTCTTCCTAAGTTAAAACATTAGTATTGTGTGTTTCTTTTATTAATATGAACTTATGTATTATTATCATCTTTGCATTATTCGAGGCCTGACAACACTGCATCTCTTTTGTTATTTTGACCAGTTGTCATTTTCTGCAAATAAATGCTCTAAATTACAATATTTTTATTTGGAATTTGGGAGAAATGTTGTCAGTAGTTTATAGAATAAAACACAAATGTTAATTTTACCCAAACACATACCAATAAATAGTAAAACAAGAGAAACTGATTATTTTGCAGTGGTCTCTCAATTTTTTCCAGAGCTCTGTATATATGTATTTTTACATTTTTATAAAAGTACAGACACAGAGTTTCAAACTGGTATATCATAGACTGCAGTTGGGGGGGAAGTTATGATGCTTTGAAAGTTGCTAAACGTGTTTTCCAATTTAGGAGACAAGTGGGATTGTCCTCCAGAAAGTAGTCTTGAACTTTCTCCCACTGAGCTTTGTCGATAACACCAGCTAAATTCAGGGCTGTAGCAACATTTTTATAGTTCTCCATAGCTATATCCTTCAAAAAATAATAAAAACCTGATTGTAAAAATGTTTTTATTCCCAATTCAGATAGCAGAGTTAGTGTTTGAGATGCAGCTACAATCTAACCTCTCCATCCCTGGCTCCAGAGCTGCCTAACATCTGTCCATGCCCCCTACTACACCGGCTCCCTAAGTCTCACAGAGCCGCGGATTGGAGTCGCCCCACAGGAGAGCTCCGCTGAGCTTGTCTGATGATACACAATAATCCCTGTATTGATACAGTACAGGCGGCTAGGCAGTCCCCTGCCATCTGTCTGCAGAACTTGGAACAACCACTTCATAGGGGGAAGAGGAGCCATGGGTGGATGGGAGAGAGAAGGGGCTGCTTTGGAACAGATGCAGTAGCCTGGCAGAGTGGTGCTGCATTTGATATGGAAACCCTGCTGGCTGATCACCTCATGGAAATGTGAGGAGCGCACACTGTGACCTGCAGCTGGAAAGGGATGCCAACTACCACACAATGCCCATGATGGTGGGTAGGGGAGAAGCCTACCAGGGGCTGTAGGCGTTAAGTAATTGGACAGACCTCCTCCATTGACCACATCCATTGTGTTGGATTCTGTATTGACCACCTCCATCATGTCTGACAGTGTGACACAGCCATCATATCCACAATGAGATTTAATGTAACTTTCCTGGCATTGTTTGACACTTAAAAGCTTTGGGGAAAAATCATCTGCCACCACGGATGTCATTACACAGGCAATCAAAATGTTGAAACAGAAACAGAGACCAAGATACTGATTAGATTTGTCCATCTAGACCAGCAGCTAGAAGACATATCACAGAAGCATTCCAAATGTGGCTGTGCAATAAACTTACTGTGTGTCAGGCCCAATGTAGATTTGAATTACAATACAGGAAAAGATTTTAGAGGATAAATCAATTGCTGGGTGAAATGTGAATCTTTTATAGGTCATTGTGCCTACTGGCCTTTGTATTCTACGTCTCAGGGAATTTAAAGAACGAAATGAGAGGAGAGCAGAGAATGGGTGTCCATCAAAGCCGATATAAGCAATCATTCCACTTCAGCTGTTCCCACTTGCCGCATCTGTTAGAAGAAAATATAGGCTCAGAAAATGGACATTGTGCAGCTGAAGAGGTCAACTCATTTGACCACCTCCTAAATAAGAAATGTGAACTTATGGTCTTACTGTTGATTTATGCAGAAGATATAACTAGCCCCATTACTATGTTTGTTAGGTGACTACATTTAAAAACTGTTATAATCGGTAGCATTGAGACTGCCCTGTACTGCTTATACTTAATGTGCATCGTCAATGAGTAAAATATAGCATCATTTAATATTAGTCCGTGCTAAAGTTGTAGAAAATATTGACAATTGGCAAATCCAATCTCCCCATATTAAAAAAGATCAGGCAATTAAAAAAGATCAATGGGCGAATGTCCATTGTCACTGGAGATTGTATTGTGTCCACTGTGTAATACGTCCGCTCAAACCATTAATTATACATTACACTTGGGTGAATGAGAAAATGACAAACCGGATTTTCCACCCCAAAAATATCAGGTCATTTCAGCCAGATTCTCCAACCAGGCCACACGCTAGGGAACAAATTATTGATTAAATATCATCTTTCGAACAGTGCCCGGGAGCTGCTCATACTCATAAATGTAGGTTGGAGAATTGGCTGCTCTTTATACGAGACAAGTCACCAGTTTTTCCTAAAACATTTAGACCGTTTTAAAGCCCTGTGGATGGCTCAGAGAGCAGGAGGTTATCAGGGGCTGGTTGTGAAGAGCAGTTAAAGTGACTGTCCAGTCAGGGAGGATAGTCTCAATCTGAAACCTCCTCCCAGCTAACAGCAGGACACCTGTTTACCTGGACCAGTCCTGTGCCCTGAGGCCATTCTCACTTCCATTAACTCCACACCTGTCCTTTAAACAATTTTGTGCCTTTGTGCACTTCCATTACAAGTGAGAGTTGGCTCATTTTGAGTAGACAACAAACACACATACTGCTTGCTGTTTGCTGAATGGTTCTCAATGTCCTTGGCCTTGTTTCAACTGAACCTCCATTAGAAAACACATGAGATGTTGTTCTTGAAAGGGTTGACAGACTAACAGCTTCTTACTGTGACTTTTCTTGGGAATGAAAGGCCTTTGTTTTACAAGGAAGTCAGTCATAGAGCTGAGGTGAAGGCCCCTCCTTCATGAGAGGAATATGGGACTGTGAGAATGGAGAATCCGAGGCGAGGGGACTGTGCCAGAGAAATATACCAGATCATTTTCACATGGCTGTAAGTATGTGAACTCCTCTTTTTTTTGTTGCACCTTACATGAAAAGCAAATCAAACCAAATCATAGTGGCTAGCCAGTGTATTTCTCCACTGTGCTTCACTGCATTCCCTGCCCTGCTCCGCTCTCAAACACTAATTAGCCGCCAAACAGGGGGAGGCACTTTGGGTTGCCATGACACAGTCCTCATGGCAGGCTGAGAGGTGAAGCCGTGGGTCTCCATAAACGAGGAGAGAGGAGGGGGAACAATGTGCCGCATGCTCTTATTTTGGAGTGTGGGGTAAACTGATTAGAAGAAACACCTGCTGGCTGACCTCTTTACACGAGAGGCACTAGGTAGTGAGATTAATGTTTTTCAATGACTCCATTTGTCCAATTATTCATGTTTCCAGAACTGTTAGTCACAGTATAAAGAGCTAGTGGCCGGGTGTCATGCACAAGATCAGCTGTGGTGAAACCTGTCAAATATCAAAGCTGTATGATTTACACACAGATACATTTGTAGGTGTGTTAGTGACTCGTGTTTGTGTGGGTCTGTGCATTAAAGTTGCATATGCTAGCAGTAACAACAAACAAAATGTCTTTGCCAATTCTTCTGCATAATTTGAAGTCAAAGTGTCATACTACAAGCCTACAATAATACCGGATGTGTCAGCAGACCATAATATACTTCATTTTCTTGGTGTTTCTTGAGCTTCAGTTACCGTTTGAAAGTTTTAGGCCTAGATTGGGAAATGTTTTCTCCAACTGAAGGTTTGAATGTTTTCATTATTTACCTCGACATTGCTTTGGAGGGCTGAGCACAACTTGTCTGTTACTATCATTTCCCCGAAGCGTGAATAGGCTGCCATTTCTTTCTAGTCTACCAACTCAATTTGGCAGAGCTCATGTTTCATTCTGCTCCATCACAGAGGAAGCAGGATCTCACCCTTCCTAAGTCTCCATAGCGATGTTGGCAGGATCAGCTGTGCTTTGCACCTGATACGTCTGCCCTACAAAAAGTGTTGACGAAGCCAGACACCTTGCCAAAGTCAGCAAGAGCTCAATAAGCAATAATGTCTTAAAACTTGGCTGGCTTAAACTTTCTGCAAGGCACGTTCAATATCCCGACGCGAGAGATGCAACTGCAACATTTCTTTGTATCACTCTGTCCCTGGAGGTGAACAGCCTCACTTTCTCCAAGTTAATTCCTTTCCAAGTTTGCTGGCGCTAATCTTTAATTAATTAGGTGGTTTTGCGGTGGCCAAGTTAATTACAGGTCAATCCTGTGATCCAAGAACAGTTTTAAACCCAAATGAATCACTGTCCAAGACCCAACAGAGCCAACATGGGCACCAAGCTGCTTTTTACACTTCGCTGTGTGAACCACAACTTCTCAAAGATGAACTTTTTCTACCCCTCCCCTGGCACTCCAATTTACTGATTGCAGCTGATGATGTGAACAAAAGCAGCTCCACAAATGCGTAAGCTGCCGTTGCTGAACACTTGTTTTGATGTAGCTTCATAATTTAAACAATAGCACTCCAAACTGTCAGAATGGTTCAGTTACTTGTTAAGTGCATTTCGGGGTTAAGGAGATAGGGGAAGTAACTCAAAGAATACGGTTAAGGAGATAGGGGAAGTCACTCAACGAATACAGTTAAGGAGATAGGGGAAGTCACTCAACGAATACGGTTAAGGAGATAGGGGAAGTCACTCAACGAATACGGTTAAGGAGATAGGGGAAGTAACTCAACGAATACGGTTAAGGAGATAGGGGAAGTCACTCAACGAATACGGTTAAAGAGATAGGGGAAGTCACTCAACGAATACGGTTAAGGAGATAGGGGAAGTAACTCAACGAATACGGTTAAGGAGATAGGGGAAGTCACTCACCGAATACAGTGCGGGCGGGAACCGACTCTCTGTTTAGCCAGAAGGAGACCTGAGACAGGATGACAGTCATGATGCACGGGAGGTAGGTTTGAATCACAAAATAGCCAATTTTCCTTTTCAAATGGAAATACGTTGTCATCACTACATATTCTCCTGAGGGGGGAGAGAGAGAGAGGGAGAGACAGAGAGAGAGAGGGGGGGGGGAGAGAGAGAGAGATGCAGAGGACATGAATTATTAATACAGCTCATGTTCAGTCCAGATAAACACAAGCACCCTGCTGAAATATTCAGAACCATATTTATGAAAGTAAATACAGTTGAATACATGCTAGCACAGCACTGGGAACATTTTAATACAGTGGCATGCATGCTAGCAAAGGGAAGCCGAGTGTGGGAAGCCGAGTGTCTGTTTGTGAGAGTGGATGTTAACTGATCGCTTGTGTACCACAGTGTCTGGTTGTTAATCACCTCATCAAAAACCAGGCTTCCCTAAACGTGAAGCCTGGGGAAGTCCATGGTAGAAAAATAGCTAAATAGGGGTAGGAACCTATGTATGCCGATTTTGTATATAGAGCACACTTCTGGCAAAACAGAATTCAGTTTTCCTCCAGATTTTCTGCCATCTTCTGCAACGTTACAAACTAGCATAGGTAACAACTCTCTGCAAAATGTCTCCTACCCGGTTTGAAAACAGTAACCAACATTACACGCAGCACCAACGGCCATGTGGGGGAGGGATCTTGAAACGCAACATCCAATCAAAATCTAGGTTGTTAAAGGCAAAGATTGGTTTTCCCACCACTGTTGGTCCGGATTAGATCTGTTGCCCTCGGCAGCAGTAATACGCCGACAAAAAGAGCTAGTGTGTGTGTGATAGGGCTGAGAGTAGCACACCTACTGTACCTGTGTGGGTTCAGCTCCTAAGGAAAAGAAATATGTGATACAGTATGACAGGCTATTAAATATGTCATCTCACGACTACTGTGTTTTAAAAACATTGCCTTGATCCGCAGCCACCAATGTGCTGAGAACCTTCCTGGATGACAGATGCACTCCTACAGTACATGCAGAGTAGAGGTGACACATGGACACTATGTTTATTGACATGGTCCAGTATGTACCACAAATACTGAGAAAACCCCGTGGTACAAGATTCATTGTGGTGTCTCAGATTGATCTCACATTCAGTGGTTGAAGGCAGTGATGTGAGTCAGTAATGTGAGTCAGTGATGTGCCACTAATGTGAGTCAGTATGAGGCGTCTCTGTGGTGTCACAGTGAATGTACACAAAGGACTGTTCCAACATAACCTACTCTATTGGAGCTGTGTACAGGGTACAACCCTCCTCGGTCCCTATCTTCCTCACCCTGCCTGCCTCTATCACTGCAGCCATGAAACCAGACTGAGACAGTGACAGTAGTAAAACAAAGGGACCTAATGCATCACAGTGACTAAGTAGAGGTTAGTCATTATCTGTCTCTCACAGGGACCTGCCTTTTAGAGAGCAGGCCACTTAAATGACTTCCCTGATTTGAATAGCAGTCTGTGCCTGGTAAAAACAGGTTGACACTCCCCTAAGAGAAGAAAGACAAAACTGTCAAAATTGTGGGTGTTGTAGATAAAGGGATTTCACAGCTGCTATGGAAATCAGAATTTAAGATCAAATGAATGGCTGATCAACTGTGCTGGCTGACAGAATTTCCTATAATTTAGTGCCAATTCAAATGGACTCCAGACCAGAGCTCAATCAGAGGAAAAGTGGAGTTCTCCCTCCTGCTCCAAGGCTCCTTATCTTTCTACTACTGCGGAATTGTTATCTTACCGCTGAAAAAGTTGAAAATGTTTGCTCTTGGCTACCATTTAAAATACTTGCTAAAACTGTGCAGATCAAATGTGTGTTCAATCTGAAATCAGGGTGCCTGTGTCTTCTTAGATTAAATACCATGTAAATGGAAGTCGCCACAAAGATCAGTTTTCTTCATCTACCCTGAATTTTTTGATTTTGTTCACAGACGAAGTGTTGGATAACAGGAGAGTTTGTCAGTCTCTCTCCACCAGCCTATAAGAAAGCCACTGCATTCAGTGATCAGCGGGCACCTCCTTCCCCCAAACTCAGCAAGTCTTCCTTTCAGTGGTGAGACCTCACTGACCCCAATAACACTAGCAGAGACCAATCGATGAGGCAGCCACTTGCACAGCAACTCAGATAAATTACTTAACAAAAAGACACAAATGGAATCTGTAAGTATATGCCAACGGTGTACAAAGGAAAATGGAAAAGGGAGAGAAATGAATTCATCCAAATTGTCATGCACGCCAGGAGCTGAAAAGAGAGACTTTCTTGAGAAATTCAAAGCAGATGTTCCATTAGTTATAACCTTTGTTCTGATGTTGTCTCAGTGTCAATGCCTTGATCATATGGCATAATAGAACTTGTGCTGGAACTGCATGTTACTATGAAAGTGGCAGACCGGTTGTAAGGGTACCTGTGCTGGAACTCATGGATTCTTTCCCAATATCGTGGCCTAGTAGATCATACTGGTTTAGCCTTGAACCATCCTTCGCTACGACTACAGATTCCTCATCCCCTTTGGTCCAGATATAGACAACCTCATTGTTGGTATACGCATCTGAGAGAGAGAGAGAGAGAGAGAGAGAGAGAGAGAGAGAGAGAGAGAGAGAGAGAGAGAGAGAGAAAAGAGGGAGGGAGGGAGCGAGAGAGAAAGAGCGAGGGTGCAGATAGACAGATATACACACACACACACAGGTAGAGGCAGAGACAAAGAATGACAGTACTAAATGGCAGTTTCCAATGAGTGAATAACACTAGGCACTCTTTTCCATAATTCAGCAGTGCTACCATTGGCTGATTCTGATGATGGCAACAAACAAAGGTTATAAGAAGGGGGAGGCATTGATCTGAATAAATGCATGTCAATGAGAGTTTAATAAAAGCAGGCAGTGTTTTGATTAGTTTATAAATTTGGCACCTTGACCTCAAGGTACATCCGCATGAGGAATAATGTCATAAATAGGCTTTAAAAACCACAAGGTCAAACTTTGCGAAAGTAGCTTAAAAAGCATTAAAGAAACACACACACACACATTACAGTAGAAGAGACCCCCAGCTGAGCCCAAGAACATAATTCACACATCAGCCTGAGGTTTGCTAATTAAATTTTGATAGCCACAGAGAAGTTATAGTTTTTTTTCATGGGAGACCATTAATTATAATAGTTAATTCATCTACTTGTATGTGTCTTCATCTATTACAATTGTAATTGGTAATGAAAGGTATCATTCTGTCATCGTGTGTGTCCTCTATGGCTCTGTCTGTTTGTAAAGGAGCTACTCGGTGTGGGCAGACTCCCAGCTTCGCTCAGCAGAGAAGGTCAACTATGTCAAACACTTCCATTGTTATTCAAGGCTTTGAAATCTTTTACTACAATCTTTCACTTCTCTCTGGATGCACAGTACATGCAGAATTTCAACAACAACACAATGCCACAGATGCCTCAACTTTTGAGGGAGAGTGCAATTGGCATGCCGACTGCAGGAATGTCCACCAGAGCTTTTGCCAGATAATTTAATGGTTATTTCTGTACCATAAGCTGCCTCCAACATCATTTTGGAGAATTTGGCAGTACGTCCAACCACGGACCATGTGTATGGCCTCGTGTGGGCAAGCAGTTTGCTGATGTCATTGTTTTGAACAGAGTGCCCCACAGTGGCGGTGGGGTTATGGTATGGGCAGGCATAAGCTACGGACAACGAACACAATTACATTTTATCGATGGCAATTTAAATGCAGAGATACCATGACGAGATCCTGAGGCCCATTGTCATGCCATTAATACGCCGCCATCACCTCATGTTTCAGCATGATAATGCACGGCCCCAAGTCGCAAGGATCTGCACACAATTCCAGGAAGCTGAAAATGTCACAGTTCTTCCATGGCCTGCTTACTCACCAGACATGTCACCCATTGAGCATGTTTGGGATGCTCTGGATCGACGTGTATGACAGCGTGTTCCAGTTCCAGCCAATATCCAGCAACTTCGCACAGCCATTAAAGAGGAGTGGGACAACATTCAACAGGCCACAATCAACAGCCTGATCAACTCTATGTGAAGGAGATGTGTCGCGCTGCATGAGGCAAATGGTGGTCACACCAGATACTGACTGGTTTTCTGATCCACCTCTGTACCTTATTTTTAAGGTATCTGTGACCAATAGATGCATATCTGTATTCCCAGTCATGTGAAATCCATAGATCAGGGCCTAATTAATTAATTTCAATTGACTGATTAATCTGAAGAGATTAACTGCTTCTCTTCTAGTTTTTATGAGAAAAATTACTGTGATGAAAATTCCAAATTGTCTGCATTATCAAATAACATTCAGCTCAGACACCCATACATACCCCACAAGACATGCCACCAGGGGTCTCTTCACGGTCCCCAGGTCCAAAACAAATTCAAGGCAATGCTCAGTATTATAGAGAGCCATGATAGCATGGAACTCCTTACATCTCCAATTACTCAAGCAAACAGCTTAACTACCTTCTAAAAACGGATTAAACAACGTCTCATAGAAAGTCAGGGACTGCGAGGGGACACAGAAACACACATTCTTTTTTTCTTGTATTTTTTTGTATTAGGGCTGTCCCCAACTAAAATCTTCATCCTGTTCTTTTGAATATGTTTAGACTTATTTTTCCATATATAGAAACACACAACCCTATGCAGACACAACAACTACATATGTACTGAGTGTGTCTGATGCTTTAACCCTTGTGTAGTCTTAACATTCTGTATACTCCCCATGTCCTAAGGGCCTTCACTAAACACCTAAAATAAAGCAGCTTAATTGAATTTTAAAACCCACATTTATTTTGCATGAAGAAACAACCTGTCATTCATCACAAACTTGGTGAATATCTGGGTTTTCCCTTTTCACAATGCAGAAAGACTGCATTTAATCAGTGGACACCACTCGTTTTTATTACAATGCACCTGTCATAATTGTTTTCTTTACTAAAGTAGAGGTTTATTATTATTTATTATTATTGTTGAAGATACTGCACAGGTTTAAAAAAAAAAGTTTGTTGTTGCAAGAGTTTGCACTTGTATAGCCTAAGAAAGTAGCAGAAATGTCCAGAAAGTAGTTTTGAATGCATTTTACTGAAGGGAAACAATAACAGTCTTGAACTTTTTTGACAAAATAGTGATATATTTGCATATACTGTACAATGAGGAATTCAACTACAAAATACTAGTCTTCTCCATGTTTTGAACCATTGCCCCCACCCATAAGGTGTATAAACAACAACAATAAATACGAATAAAATAAGATAATAGATACAAAACAAAAACGTGAAGAACATAAATCAACTCTAATTAGCACATGTAGGACAGTATGTAAATGTGTGTGCATGGACTTTGCAGATGCATTTCTCACATGTGCAGCACAAAGTATTTGTTTTACAGTCCTTCTTTGGGGGGCAGAATTGGCATATCCTCCTCTTGCCTGCCCCAGCTGCAGCCTCAGGTGGATCAGGACAAGATTCAGCCCCTGAACAGCTTTCACAAGCGCTGCAGAGGCTGCTGTGCAGTGGAGGCGCTCCCTTCTTTGAATGTGTGGGGTTACAAGTGCCTTTCCCAGCTGCTCCAGGAACACCCTCCTCTTGTTCCGCTTATTAGGCGTACAGGTACAGTTGAAGTTGGAAGTTAACCTACACTTAAGCTGGAGTCATTAAAACTCATTTTTCAACCACTCCACAAGTCGGTTAGGACATCTACAATGTGCATGACACAAGTAATTTTTACAACAATTGTTTACAGACAGATTATTTCACAATTCCAGTGGGTCAGAAGTTTACATATACTAAATTGACTGTGCCTTTAAACAGTTTAGAAAATTCCAGAAAATTATGTCATGGCTTTAGAAGCTTCTGATAGGCTAAGTTAGATAATTTGAGTCAATTGGAGGTGAACCTGTGGATGTATTTCAAGGCCTACCTTCAAACTCAGTGCCTCTTTGCTTGACATCACGGGAAAATCTAAATATATCAGCCAAGACCTCAGAAACAATTGTAGACCTCCACAAGTCTGGTTCATCCTTGGGAGCAGTTTCCAAACACCTGAAGGTACCACGTTCATCTGTACAAACAATTGTACGCAAGTATAAACACCATGGGACCACGCAGCCGTCATATCGCTCAGGAAGGAGACGCGTTCTGTCTCCTAGAGATGAACTTACTTTGGTGCGAAAAGTGCAAATCAATCCCAGAACAACAGCAAAGGACCTTGTGAAGATGCTGGAGGAAACAGGTACAAAAGTATCTATATCCACAGTAAAACGAGTCCTATATCGACATAACCTGAAAGGCCGCTCAGCAAGGAAGAAGCCACTGCTCCAAAACTGCCATAAAAAAGCCAGACTACGGTTTGCAACTGCACATGGTGACAAAGATCATACTTTTTGGAGAAATGTCCTTTGCTCTGATGAAACAAAAATAGAACTGTTTGGCCATAATGACCATCGTTATGTTTGAAGGAAAAAGGGAGATGCTTGCAAGCTGAAGAACACCATCCCAACTGTGAAGCACGGGGGTGGCAGCATCATGTTGTGGGGGGGCTTTGCTGCAGGAGGGACTGGTGCACTTAACAAAATAGATGGCATCATGAGGGAGGAAAATTATGTGGATATATTGAAGCAACATCTCAAGACATCAGTCAGGAAGTTAAAGCTTGGTCGCAAATGGGTCTTCCAAATGGACAGTGACCCCAAGCATACTTCCGAAGTTGTGGCAAAATGGCTTAAGGACAACAAAGTCAAGGTATTGGAGTGGCCATCACAAAGCCCTGACCTCAATCCTATAAAAAACTTGTGGGCAGAACTGAAAAGGCATGTGCGAGCAAGGAGGCCTACAAACCTGACTCAGTTACACCAGCTCTGTCAGGAGGAATGGGCCAAAATTCACCCAACTTACTGTGGGAAGCTTGTGGAAGGCTACCTGAAATGTTTTTCCCAAGTTAAACAATTTAAAGGTTTGCTACCAAATACTAACTGAGTGTATGTAAACTTCTGACCCACTGGGAATGTGATGAAAGAAATAAAAGCTGAAATAAATCATTCTCTCTACTATTATTCTGACATTTCACATTCTTAAAATGAAGTGGTGATCCTAGCTGACCTAAGACAGGGAATTTTTACTAGGATTAAATGTCAGGAATTGTGAAAACCTGAGTTTAAATGTATTTGGCTAAGGTGTATGTAAACTTCCGACTTCAACTGTAGGGTTGATCTCGTTCCATATCACGAAGGCATTGTATGAGGACACATCAATGATGTTATGGAAGATGTCCAGGGGCCAGGGGTCATCCTTCTGCAGCTGTAAGTTCCAATCACCTTGTCCAGGTTGTCCACACCTCCTTTGTTGTGGTTGAAGTCCAGGATGATGGCTGGCTTCCTGTCCTCATGATCACTGATCTCAGCCGTTTTGTGCAGTGTGTTCAGGGGGACCACATTCTTGTTCCTCTTTGGGAGGTAAGAAACTAGAGTGGTGGTGGGGGTGAAGGGAAAACTTTTATAAGAAGGCCTCTCTCCCCCTTGTTGCGAGGAGTGCAAGCGGAGATCAGGCTTGTTCTTTCTAACTGTGCCAACCATGGTGATCTTCCTCTTCAGTAGCTGCTGACTGAGTTCATAAGAGGTGAAGAAATTGTCACACGTGACATTGTGCCTCCTCAGTCCATCTGTCACATCAAGCACAACCAGCATCCCCTGGTTCTTCTCCAGGCATCCACTGGTCGGCTTCCCTGTGCAGACTTGCATCTTCCAAGCGTAGCTGGATTGTGCGTCACAGGCTACCCATATCTTGATGCCATACTTTGCTGGCTTGCTGGGCATTTACTGCGGAAAGGACAATGACCTTTTGACAAAAGAGATTGCTATCAGTAATTAGTATCAGTGTCACAGAAAACAATCACAAATATCAATGATATTACAGCAATACATAATAAAATTAACAGTGAAAATCACTTACATTACAGATATGAAAATAAAAATGTACCTCTGAATGGAACCAGTTGCTCATCCACTGTTACTTCAGGCCCAGGGTTGTAGAGGTATGGCAGACGCTCCACCCACTTCTCCCAGACCTCCCGCCAGTTTGTCTCTCACATGTCTTGCAGGTCTTGACTCACGGTTATCAAATCATAGCATTCTTGAGAAAGTGTGAAATACTTTCAATGGCATCGTGGCATGGAAAATCACCCTTCTACTCTCTGCATCCCAGAGACTACATGTAGCCTCACCTTGGGACCTATACACACCCACTAAGATTAGCAGCCCTATGTAGGCACACAGGTCAATCTCATCCATCATTTTCCAGTTGTCTCCAGATTTACAGAAATCATCCAAATTTGTCATCTCCAGGATGCTTTTTTCATTGGCTGGGGTGATGTACATTTACATTTTACATTTTAGTTATTTAGCAGATGCTCTTATCCAGAGCGACTTACATTTCATACATTTTTTTTTCTGGGCTGGCCCCCCGTGGGAATCGAACCCACAACCCTGGCGTTGCAAACACCATGCTCTACCAACTGAGCTACAGGGAAGGCAAATGTACATGTATAATGTTGAGGTGATGTCCTGGGCATGGGAAACTGCATGTCTTGTGGGCCCTGGGATCATCCTTATGACATTTTGTGCTGCCATCCTGCCCTGGATGTTATATGGTGACAAGGACCATGTTATTTTGCTGTTCTTTGATAAAAATGTCTCTCTTTCAGCTTGGGGGATTTCTTCTTCATCTGAAGATGATGCATCGTGCTCTGGGTTGTATTGTTCCCCATCTTCTTCTTCAAATACCTCCTCCTCTTCTAAATCATTGTTCTCTTGTTCCTCCTGGACATCTGAAAAAATCCGATCTACGACCTGTTGGGCACTGAAACGTGCACTCATGGCTTCAGCAAAGAGAGAACTGGGGGGACTGTCATCTGCAGCACCTTTATAGCCTCTGACTGCATTCCCCATTAGTACACAATGCTTTTAAGAAAAGTTTATTATGTCTGACGTTTTGTTTATTTTGTCAGAAATAGTTTTTATTCTGTGAACTTGAGTCGTGTGTGGGGTTGTGGTGGGGTCGTGGTGGGGAGATGCTGCACATGCACAAGACCGTTTTAGTTTAGTCTGAGTTCAATCAGTAGCACACATAATCTCAATTTCTCATTGTGTGTGTGTGTGTGTGTGTGTGTGTGTGTGTGTGTGTGTCTCTTTGTGGTTTTTGTGGTGTGCAAATGATTTTATAACTGCCGGGTCAAAAATGTGTGGAAGACATTTGACTTAGTGGTGGAAACTACTGGGGATCCAGATAAAGGAGGGTATACTGTAGGAGCAAGCATTTCCTGAGTATTATGTGGGCCAAACACTTGCTGTTAGATTACAAAACTATATATTTTTTCGGACCATTTGGAACAGTGTAAACAACCCTAAATAAATAAGTGTAACAGAGAGTGAGTTTTTTATATATATATAAAGCCTTTATTACAGCAGACTAAAAACAGTTGCATGCATTCCTGAATTGTGGTTTATTTATTGTTTAGGCTAATTATTCAAAGCTTTGTTATTTCATTTTAAAACTAAAATGCTTGATTGCATTTCAAACCATAAATGTCTCATATGCTGTGTGATGGCATGAAGGAATGAATGATTGATTGATACAGTAGCCTATATATTGAAATACAGGCCTAAGTAAGTTACGTTATTAAGACTAAACAGGATGTGCTCTTAGGCCTACAGCTCGATGGCGGTTATACAAGGATACTATACAAAACCTACTAATGATAACGACATCACGTATTATTATAATGATAATAATTGTAATAATATCAATAAGAAGGAGATCAAGAAAAAGGGAGGGTATAGGAGCAGGAGCAAGAGCTGCGAGCATAGTATGTGTGACAAACAGGTGCTGTTAGATACTTTTTCTGCCTGTTTGGAACAGAGTAAACAACACTGAATAATGTTAAGCAATACCAGTCTGTTCTAACTGAAGAAAAGTTTAAAGCCTTTATTACAGCATAGCAAAGATTAAAAACAGCCAAATCTGTGCAGTTGCTTTGTCTGACATTTTTCAGTTGCATGAGGCTTGGTGCGCACAGAATCAGTAGGCTATTAAACAAACATTCAAACAGGCAACAGATGCAAGATCTGTTTTATTTCTGTGGATATATATTGATGATTTATAAAGTCAGGCACATTTAACAGTTAGGCTATTGATTGTAGACCTAATTAAGTTGGGGTTTGCTTTCTTAGACAATTAGGCTAATCCCTATTCGCACGGGACTAGTATTACTAGAGAACGTTGGTTATGTAATTATTACCACAGAATATCCATTATTCCAGAGGACGATTCAGAGGGGATTCGTTTTTTCCAAACTGCCCCTGCAATTCTTTCTTTTTTCTATAACTTGAAAGTTATGACGTAAGCCTGGATGTTATTTTCTAGGCGTGAAGATACTTCAACAAGTCCAGACGATAACAGGCTACACTGATGGCTCGAGCTTGGTTCCCAAGTTTCTAAACCATACCAAACCCTATTTGGTATAGTGTACCCATAATATTTTAATTGAGGAAGTGTGATCATAATCATTAGGATAGTCAGATGTGAGCTAAACAGTGCACTTGCACTTGAGATGCTTTTTAAGGCTTTGGATGCGAAAGTGAACTTATCATTTCCAAACGTTTAGGTCAGTTGTATGCTGCTTTGCGATCTATTAACAGCAAGGGTTACATTAAATAGGCACAATATTTTACTGCCGCATTCGGCAATATTAAATTCATACGCACAAAACATATGAACAAAAGCATTCACTGTGAAAGTTCATGTCACGACTCCCACCGAAGGTGGCTCCCCCTCCTGCTCGGGTGGCGCTCGGCGGTCGTCGTCACTGGCCTACTAGCTGCCACTGATTCCCTTTTGTTTTCCCCCTTTCCATTATTGTTTACACCTGTTCTGTGTTGGGTTGATTAGCGGGCTATATTAGCCAGTAGGTCTGCCTGCTCTTTGTGCGGGATTGTTTCTCTGTATGTATTTTTCTTCTGTACACGCTGATGGTGTTTTTGCGCTAGTGCGTGGTTTTACACCGACTGTGTTTGTCCCCTGTGTTTGGGGCACTTTGTTTTGTGTGCGCTCAGATCGCTGTTTGGGGTGGCTTGTGTTTTCGCTGTTGGGCTCATTAAAAGCCATTACCCTATATCGCTGCTTCCTGCGTTTGATTCCTCACCTACAATGCCCAAGCCTTACAGAATCCAGCACCACTATGGAGTCAGCAGGAGCAGCTGCCAACCCCCTTCCCTCGATGGAGGAACGCGTGCTCCATCACACCTCAGTCCTCCTCGGATTGGATCCGCGATGGACCAAATGATGGAGAGGATGGACCGATGGGAGAGGAGTGGTCTCCTCTCTCCACCTCCGGCTCCTCCGACTCAGCCACCTCCTCCTCCCACTGCGTCTGGCTCCGGCGCGCTCCGTCTTGCGCTCCCGAGGGAGTATGATGGAGCGGCGGCTGGGTGCCAGGGATTTCTGCTCCAGCTCGAGCTGTACCTGGCCACCGTAAGACCTGCTCCCTCGGGGGAGGAGAGTGTGAGTGTCCTCGTTTCCTGCCTGACGGGACGAGCTCTGGAGTGGGCCAACGCAGTCTGGAATGGTCCGGACTCGGCGAGGGATCACTATCCGGAGTTGAGCGGCTGTTCCACCTCAGGCAGGAGACGAGGAGCGCGCAGGACTTCGCACTGGAGTTCAGGACCTTGGCCGCTGGGGCGGGGTGGAACGACATGGCCCTGATAGACCATTACAGGTGTAGTCTCCGGGCGGACGTCCGAAGGGAGCTAGCTTGTCGGGACACCGCTCTCTCTCTCAACGAGCTTATCGACATGTCTATCCAACTGGACAATCTGCTGGCTGCCCACGGCGTTCAGAAAGGGTCCTGTCCGTTCCACCTCCGTGCACTCCCGCACCTACTCCGATGGAGTTAGGGGGAGCCGTGCCGAGGGGTACCGGAGGAGGTGGCTCCTCCTGCACCAGCTGTGGTCGGAGAGGACACACAGCTGACCGGTGCTGGAGGAGTCAGTCTGGGAGTCGAGAAGGCAGGCAGAACACTTCTCGGTCACCCCAGGTGAGTCAGCACCAAACTCACCCAGAACCCCCTGTTGGTCACATTTTCTTATTAATTTTGTTTTCTTATTTTTCTCCCTCTTCCCAGCATAAGGCGCTAGTCGATTCATGCGCAGCTGGGAACTTTATGGATCACGGACTCGCCATCAAGCTGGGCATTCCACTAGTGCCGATAGATCCCCCCCTTCCCCGTGCACTCCCTAGATAGCCGGCCATTAGGGTCAGGGCTGGTCAGGGAGGCCACAGTTCCACTGGACATGGTAAAGCAGGGGAATCATAAGGAACGGATTAGTCTCTTCCTTATCGATTCACATGCGTTTCCGGTGGTGCTGGGGGTTCCCTGGCTGGCTGAACACAATCCCCGGATTTCGTGGAAACAGGGGGTTCTTCAGGGGTGGTCAGAGGAGTGTTCAGGGAGGTGTATAGGAGTTTCCATAGGTGCTATGTCGGTGGAGAGTCCAGACCAGGTTTCCACCGTGCGCATTCCCCCTGAATACGCCGATTTGGCGATCGCTTTTTGTAAGAAGAGGGCGACCAAATTACCACCTCATCGACAGGGAGATTGTGCGATAGATCTCCAGGTTAACGCTGCACTTCCCAAGAGTCACGTGTACCCATTGTCACAGGAGGAGACGGTGGCTATGGAGACATATGTCACAGAATCTCTGGGACAGGGGTACAGTGAGGGAAAAAAGTATTTGATCCCCTGCTGATTTTGTACGTTTGCCCACTGACAAAGAAATGATCAGTCTATAATTTGAATGGTAGGTTTATTTGAACAGTGAGAGACAGAATATCAACAAAAAAATCCAGAAAAACGCATGTCAAAAATGTTATAAATTGATTTGCATTTTAATAAAGGAAATAAGTATTTGACCCCCTCTCAATCAGAAAGATGTCTGGCTCCCAGGTGTCTTTTATACAGGTAACGAGCTGAGATTAGGAGCACACTCTTAAAGGGAGTGCTCCTAATCTCAGCTTGTTACCTGTATAAAAGACCCCTGTCCACAGAAGCAATCAATCAGATTCCAAACTCTCCACCATGGCCAAGACCAAAGAGCTCTCCAAGGATGTCAGGGACAAGATTATAGACCTACACAAGGCTGGAATGGGCTACAAGACCATCGCCAAGCAGCTTGGTGAGAAGGTGACAACAGTTGGTGCGATTATTCGAAAATGGAAGAAACACAAAAGAACTGTCAATCTCCCTCGGCCTGGGGCTCCATGCAAGATCTCACCCCGTGGAGTTGCAATGATCATGAGAACGGTGAGGAATCAGCCCAGAACTACATGGGAGGATCTTGTCAATGATCTCAAAGCAGCTGGGACCATAGTCACCAAGAAAACAATTGGTGACACACTACGCCGTGAAGGACTGATATCCTGCAGCGCCTGCAAGTTCCCCCAGCTCAAGAAAGCACATATACATGCCCGTCTGATGTTTGCAAATGAACATCTGAATGATTCAGAGGACAACTGGGTGAAAGTGTTGTGGTCAGATGAGACCAATATGGAGCTCTTTGGCATCAATTCAACTCGCCGTGTTTGGAGGAGGAGGATTGCTGCCTATGACCCCAAGAACACCATCCCCACCGTCAAACATGGAGGTGGAAACATTATGCTTTGGGGGTGTTTTTCTGCTAAGGGGAGAGGACAACTTCACCGCATCAAAGGGACGATGGACGGGGCCATGTACCGTCAAATCTTGGTTGAGAACCTCCTTCCCTCAGCCAGGGCATTGAAAATGGGACGTGGATGGGTATTCCAGTATGACAATGACCCAAAAAACACAGCCGAGGCAACAAAGGAGTGGCTCAAGAAGAAGCACATTAAGGTCCTGGAGTGGCCTAGCCAGTCTTCAGATCTTAATCCCATAGAAAATCTGTGGTGGGAGCTGAAGGTTCGAGTTGCCAAACGTCAGCCTCCAAACCTTAATGACTTGGAGAAGATCTGCAAAAAGGAGTGGGACAAAATCCCTCCTGAGATGTGTGCAAACCTGGTGGCCAACTACAAGAAACGTCTGACCTCTGTGATTGCCAACAAGGGTTTTGCCACCAAGTACTAAGTCATGTTTTGCAGAGGGGTCAAATACTTATTTCCCTCATTATAATGCAAATCATTTTATAACATTTTTGACATGCGCTTTTCTGGATTATTTTGTTGTTATTCTGTCTCTCACAGTTCAAATAAACCTACCATTAAAATTATAGACTGATCATTTCTTTGTCAGTGGGCAAACGTACAAAATCAGCAGGGGATCAAATACTTTTTTCCCTCACTTTACATTCGGCCCTCCATTTCACCCGTCTCCTCGAGTTTCTTTTTTGTGAAGAAAAAGGAGGGAGGTCTGCATCCGTGCATTGATTACAGAGGTCTAAATGCTATCACGGTGGGGTTTAGTTACCCGCTACCTCTCATCGCTATGGCGGTGGAATCATTTCACGGAGCAAGATTCTTCACAAAACTGGACCTCAGGAGCGCGTATAACCTGGTGCGTATTAAGGATGGAGACGAGTGGAAAACCACATTTAGTACCACATCGGGCCATCAATCCTTTGTGGACGAGATTCTCAGGGACCTGCACGAGCAAGGCGTGATTGTCTATATCGATGATATTCTGATTTATTCCACCACCCGCACAGCGCATGTGTCCCTGGTGCGCAAGGTGCTTGGGAGACTGCTGGAGCATGACCTATACGTCAAGGCTGAGAAGTGTGTGTTCTCCAAACGAGCCGTCTCCTTCCTGGGTTATCGCATTTCCACCACGGGGGTGGTATGGAGTGTGACCGCGTTAAGGCCGTGCGTAATTGGCCGACTCCAACCACGGTGAAGGAGGTGCAGCGGTTTTTAGGGTTTGCCAATTATTACCGGAGGTTTATCCGGGGTTTTGGCCAGGTAGCGGCTCCCATTACCTCACTGCTGAAGGGGGGGCCGGTGCGTTTGCGGTGGTCGACTGAGGCGGACGGAGCCTTCAAAAAGTTGAAGGTGCTGTTCACAGAGGCACCCGTGTTGGCGCACCCGGACCCCTCTCTAGCATTCATAGTGGAGGTGGATGCATCCGAGGCTGGGGTGGGTGCCGTGCTATCATACCGCTTGGGTATGCCACCGAAGCTCCGCCCTTGCACTTTCTTTTAGAAGAAGCTCAGTTCGGCGGAGTGCAACTATGATGTGGGGGACAGGGAGTTGCTAGCGGTGGTAAAAGCATTGAGGGTGTGGAGACACTGGCTTGAGGGGGCTAAGCACCTCTTTCTCATCTGGACCGACCATCAGAATCTGGAGTATATCCGGGCAGCTAGGAGACTGAATCCGCGTCAGGCAAGGTGGGCCATGTTCTTCACCTGTTTCAGGTTCACTATTTCCTATAGACGAGGCTCCCTGAACACAAGGGCCGGCGCGCTGTCCCGTCTCTATGACACTGAGGACCGGCCCATCGATCCTACTCCCATCATTCCAGCTTCTAGGCTGGTGGCACCGGTGGTATGGGAGGTGGACTCGGACATCGAGCGGGCGTTAAGGGCGGAACCTGCGCCTTCATAGTGTCCCGTGGGTCGCATGTACGTGCCGCTCGATGTCCGTGATCAATTGATTCGGTGGGCCCACACACTACCCTCTTCGGGTCATCCTGGTGTGGCGAGGACAGTGCGGGGTCTCAGGGGGAAGTACTGGTGGCCCACCTTGGCTAAGGACGTGAGGTTCTACGTCTCTTCCTGTTCGGTGTGCGCCCAGAGTAAGGCTCCTAGGCATCTCCCGAGAGGGAAGTTACAGCCCCTCCCAGTTCCACAACGGCCATGGTCTCACCTGTCAGTAGACTTCCTGACAGATGTCCCCCCGTCTCAGGGGAGCACTACGGTCCTGGTTGTTGTGGATTGGTTTTCAAAGTCCTGCCATCTCCTCTCGTTGCCCGGTCTCCCTACGGCCCTGCAGACTGCGGAGGCCCTATTTACCCACGTCTTCCGGCACTACGGGGTGCCGGAAGACATTGTCTCTGATCGAGGTTTCCAGTTCACGTCCAGAATATGGAAGGCATTTATGGAGCGTCTGGGGATCTCGGTCAGCTTGACCTCCGGTTATCACTCTGAGAGTAATGGGCAGGCGGAGAGGGTGAACCAGGAGGTGGGCAGGTTTCTGTGGTCGTATTGCCAGGACCGGCCAGGGGAGTGGGCGAGGTACATTCCATGGGCGGAGTTGGCCCAGAACTAACTTCGTCACTTCTCCACTAAACTGTCACCCTTTCAGTGTGTTTTGGGTTACCAGCGGTCCTAGCACCATGGCACCAGAGCCAGACCGAGGATCCTGCGGTGGAAGAATGGGTGAGCCGTTCAGGAATTCCTGAAGCAAGCCAGTGGACGGCAGAAGAGGAGTGCTGACCGCCACCGCAGTGAGGCCCCCGTGTTTGTACCGGGGGACAGGGTCTGGCTCTCGACCTGGAACCTGCCCCTCCGTTTGCCCTGCCGGAAGCTGGGGCCGCAGTGTGTGGGGCCCTTCAAAGTCCTGAGGAGGATAAACGAGGTGTGTTATAGGTTACAACTCCCTTCCTATTACCGTATTAACCCCTCGTTTCATGTGTCTCTCCTCAGGCCGGTGGTAGCTGGTCCCCTGCAGGAAGGTGAGGTGCCGGAGGTCCCTCCGCCCCCTCTGGACATCGGGGGGGGTCCCCGGCGTACAGCATACGGGCCATTCTGGACTCGAGACGCCGGGTGACGGGCCTGGGAGGGGTACAGCCCGGAGGAGAGATGCTGGGTACCGGTGGAGGACGTCTTGGACCCGTCCCTGTTGAGGGATTTCCATCGCCTCCACCCGGATCGCCCTGCGCCTCGCCCTCCGGGTCGCCCCCGAGGCTGGTGACGGCGCGCGTCGGGGGGGTACTGTCACGACTCCCACCGAAGGTGGCTCCCCCTCCTGCTCGGGTGGCGCTCGGCGGTCGTCATCACCGGCCTACTAGCTGCCACTGATTCCCTTTTGTTTTTCCCCTTTCCGTTATTGTTTGCACCTGTTCTGTGTTGGGTTGATTAGCGGGGCTATATTAGCCAGTAGGCCCGCCTGCTCTTTGTGCGGGATTGTTTCTCTGTATGTGTTTTGCTTGTGTACACGCTGATGGTGTTTTTGCGCTAGTGCGTGGTTTTGCGCCGTTGGGCTCATTAAAAGCCATTACCCTATATCGCTGCTTCCTGTGTTTGATTCCTCCCCTACAAAGCTCAAGCCTTACAGTTCATACATGTAGGCCCTTCATTTATAGGCCATGCGCAGCACTTCAATCAATTTATCAAAACAGTTATTGTTTTGTTGCTCAAACCGCGAGCAACATCTGTCAAACTCAGACATTTCTCTCAAAACACAGGGATGTCAATTTGCACATGTCTAGTATTATGGGAGGACCAGAATAACAGTCTGTTATTCTGGCTGAAATTGTTACTCTCCTGCCATGTACAAATGACTGACATGGCAGATTTGGACGGGACTAGAATTACAGATATGGTTTTTTGTGCTTGTTCACATACAGAGGTGCTCAAATTTGTTGGTACCCCTCCACAAAAAGTGAAGAATGCACAATTTTCTCTGAAATAACTTGAAACTGACAAAAGTAATTGGCATCCACCATTGTTTATTCCATATTTAATAGAAATCAGGCTTTGCTTTTGCTTTTTTATTCAACATAATATTGTAAATAATAAAACAAATGAAAATGGCATTGACAAAAATTATGGGACCCTTAATCTAATATTTTGTTGCACAACCTTTAGAGGCAATCACTGCAATCAAACATTATCTGTATCTCTCAATGAGACTTCTGCACCTGTTAACAGATAGTTTAGCAAACTTTTCCTGAGAAAACTGCTCCAGCTGTCTCAGGTTTGATGGGTGCCTTCTGCACCTGTTAACAGATAGTTTAGCAAACTCTTCCTGAGCAAACTGCTCCAGCTGTCTCAGGGTACCTTCTGCACCTGTTAACAGGTAGTTTGGCCCACTCTTCCTGAGCAAACTGCTCCAGCTGTCTCAGGTTTGATGGGTGCCTTCTCCAGACTGCAAGTTTCAGCTCTTTCCATTGATGTTCGATTCAGATCAGGACTCATAGAAGGCCACTTCAGAATAGTCCAATGTTTTGTTCTTATCCATTCTTGGGTGCTTTTAGCTGTGTGTTTTGGGTCATTATCCAGTTGGAGGACCCATGACCTGCAACTGAGACAGAGCTTTCTGACACTGGGCAGTACGTTTCGCTCCAGAATGCCTTCATAGTCTTGAGATTTCATTGTGCCCTGCACAGATTCAAGGCACCCTGTGCCAGGCGCAGCTAAGCAGCCCCAAAACATAACCAAGCCTCCTCCATGTTTCACTGTAGGTATGGATATTCTCCCAGAAGGATTGTGGCTTGTCAATATGCATTTTAGCAAATTCAACTTGGAGTTCCGCTTGTGTCTCTTTGGCAGTTATCCTTGGTTCTTTTTCTACCATTCACACTATCCTTCTGTTCAATCTGGGGTTGATTTCCCTCTTGCGGCCACGCCCAGGGAGGTTGTCTACAGTTCCATGGACCTTAAACTTCTTAATAATATTTGCAACTGTTGTCACAGGAACATCAAGCTGCTTGGAGATGGTCTTGTAGCCTTTACCTTTACCATGTTTGTCTATTATTTTCTAACTGATCTCCTCAGACAAATCTCTCCTTTTCTTTCTCTGGTCCATGTTCAGTGTGGTGCACACAATGATACCAAACAGCACAGTGACTACTTTACTCCATTTAAATAGGCTGAATGACTGATTACAAGATTGGAGGCATATGTGATACTAATTAAAGAAACTAATTAGTTTGAAATATCACTATAATCCAATTATTTATTATATTTTCTAAAAGGGTACCAACAAATGTGTCCAGGCCATTTTAGAATCTCTTTGTAGAATAAGGAATAATTTATCTATTTTCACAGCTTCTTTGCTTTATTCTATGACATACCAAAGGCATTCAAGTATACATGATAAAATAGCTTTTAATTTCATGACTTTTCAGGAGGATTGAAGCATTATTTCAATGAGCTGTAAGGGTACCAACAAATTTGAGCAAGTCTGTAATTACGTTACCGGACCACCCCCAGTAAAATTAATCCCATTTGAATAGAGCTTAAGGCAAGGGCTGTTTCCTCATCTCTGCTGCTGCTGCCTCCACTGCATTGTTCTCAATCTCAATATGCTGGTTAATTTTGCTATTATGCACATAGCAATATAGGGAAAGGCACCAATTCTATGGTGAAATTCTTATTTTTACATAATATAACCATATACAATTTCAGTATCACATGTCTTACAGTGATGGACTGTGACATCCGCAATGGATTAGTCCAAAGAGACAGGTACGAATCTGACAGGTGTCTTGTGCACCATGAAAAAAAATAGAAAAATTGTGGCTGCTTGACTAAATCAATCTCGGTCAACCAACAGCCTATTGACCAAACAATTGACCAGTCAACTAAATGGGGTCAGCCCTAGTTTGTATCATTTTTTTGTTGTATATTGTTGTATTTAAAATGTCTGTGTTACTGTCCATGTCTATCAGTGTATCAGTGTTTTGTTACTTGTCATGTTTTGTGTTTCTTCTGGACACTAGGAAGAGTAGCTGCTGCTTCCGCTAAATCTAATTGGGATCCAAATAGACAAATAAAATAAAATGTATAATAGCGGTGAGTGGGGACGTGCTGCAAGTGCTGTAACACGGCAGGCCTCAACAAAGGCCACTAATTACATGCCAACCATGTGCCGTTGTGCTAAGGAGACGATTGTTCTTGGGCTTTGCAGCGGATATCCATTGACATACAGAAGTTTACATACACCTTAGCCTAATACATTTAAACTCAGTTTTTCACAATTCCTGACATTTAATCTGAGTAAAAATTCCCTGTTTTAGGTCAGTTAGGATCACCACTTTATTTTAAGAATGTGAAATGTCAGAATAATAGTAGAGAGAATGATTTATTTCAACTTTTATTTCTTTCATCACATTCCCAGTGGGTCAGAAGTTTACATACACTCAATTAGTATTTGGTAGCATTACCTTTAAATTGTTTAACTTGGTCAAACGTTTCGGGTAACCTTCCACAAGCTTCCCAAAATAAGTTGGGTGAATTTTGGCCCATTCCTCCTGACAGAGCTGGTGTAACTGAGTCAGGTTTGTAGGCTTCCTTGCTCGCACACGCTTTTTCAGTTCTGCCCACAAATCTTTCTATGGGATTGAGGTCAGGGCTTTGTGATGGCCACTCCAAAGCCTTGACTTTGTTGTCCCTAAGCCATTTTGCCACAACTTTGGAAGTATGCTTGAGGTCATTGTCCATTTGGAAGACCCATTTGCGACCAAGCTTTAACTTCCTGTAAGATGTCCTGAGATGTTGCTTCAATATATCCACATAATTTTACTTCCTCATGATGCCATCTGTTTTGTGAAATGCACCAGTCCCTCCTGCAGCAAAGCACCCCCACAACATGATGCTGCCACCCCCGTGCTTCACAGTTGGGATGGTGTTCTTCGGCTTGCAAGCCTCCCTCCTTTTCCTCCAAACATAACAATGGTCATTATAGCCAAACAGTTCTATTTTTGTTTCATCAGAGCAAAGGACATTTCTCCAAAAAGTATGATCTTTGTCCCCATGTGCAGTTGCAAACCGTAGTCTGGCTTTTTTATGGCGGTTTTGGAGCAGTGGCTTCTTCCTTGCTGAGCGGCCTTTCAGGTTATGTCGATATAGGACTCGTTTTACTGTGGATATAGATTATTTTGTACCTGTTTCCTCCTGCATCTTCACAAGGTCCTTTGCTGTTGTCTGGGATTGATTTACACTTTTCGCACCAAAGTACGTTCATCTCTAGGAGACAGAACGCGTCTCCTTCCTGAGCGGTATGACGGCTGCGCCGAAGGATGAACCAGACTGTTGGAGGTCTACAATTTTTGGGCTGATTTCTTTTGATTTTCCCAAGATGTCAAGCAAAGAGGCACTGAGTTTGAAGATAGGCCTTGAAATACATCCACAGGTACACCTCCAATTGACTCAAATTATGTCAATTAGCCTATCAGAAGCTTCTAAAGCCATGACATTATTTTCTGGAATTTTCCAAGCTGTTTAAAGGCACAGTCAATTTAGTGTATGTAAACTTCTGACCCACTGGAATTGTGATACAGTGAATTATACGTGAAATAATCTGTCTGTAAACAATTGTTGGAAAAATTACTTGTGTCATGCACAAAGTAGATATCCTAACCGACTTGCCAAAACTATAGTTCGTAAACAAGAAATTTGTGGAGTGGTTGCAAAACAAGTTATAATGACTCCAACCTAAGTGTATGTAAACTTCCAACTTCAACTGTAAATACAGATTAGAGTAGGAGCCGTGCCGAAGGGAGCATTGTGACAGTCTGCCAATAAGACACCTGCTTGCTGAATGAAAAAACGGCCCCGAAAGGACACCTTTTGTTGTATTGGCCGGATGCGGTTTTATTCACAATGTACTGACCACATCACTCTGACGTTTAATATTGGCAGAGTTGTTATTATCTAGGATCATTAACTTATAAAATAAGCTCTCCCTGGTCTATACGCGGTGAAACATATGAGTCTCTGGTTGAGGAGGAGAGTGACAGGGATGGAGGTAGAACTGATGGAAAGGCCTCTATTATACTTTAACTTTACATGCAATTCACACGGTCCATGGCAAGTTGGCGAAGAACAACGGACCATTGCTTTACATGTAGATGTCCGATTTGATCTATGACCTCCATTTCTGTGATATCAGCTATGTGGACCTGATACAGATGTATATCTAGAGAGACTTACAGCTTCCAAACTTCAGAGGACAGGCGTGTGTATCCATGGGGAAATCCTCCAAGTGCATGGGACACTCAGCATGGATGGTCAGCCTGGTCAGAGAGGGAGAAAAACAACAAAGACATGTTAGTGACAGGCCTTAAACACTCCATGACACCTGTCACATGGCACCAACACATTCTGTACGTTAAAGCTTTATGTGTTGAGACATCCTTTTAATTTGCCAGATCCTGTTCAGTATCATTCTAAAGGGCAAAGCAGTGGCTCGCCCACTTCAATAACTTTTACTGCACACCATTCTGCACCATTCTTAGTCTCTCTACCTGTCACGCAGAGCTTCAGTAGAAACATGAATGACAGGGCCTTAGTCATTTTCCTCTGTATTTGAATACAGTAAGCATACACCACGCCTCCTTCGGGTCACCCAAGGTTGTCCTGCCCCCAATGGCAGGGGAATAGGAGCGGCAGGTAGCCTAGAGGTTAGAGTGTTGGGCCAGTGACCAAAAGATTGCTAGTTTGAATCCCCGAGTTGACAAAGGGAAAAATCTGTTGATGTGCCCTTGAGCAAGGCACTTAACCCTAATTGCCCTAGAGTTGCCTCTCAAGGGGAGTTGGGATATGCAAAAAACACATTTCCAATTCACACAGGCATATTTATATGTGTGAAACAGGACAAAAATAAGCACCAACCTAGATAATTAATATTATGGTTTGCCAGAGATAATCTGCTGTTCTGAGACTTCCCTGACATTTGGGTTTTGTTGAAAGGAGAATAGAGTAAGGGGGGGGGGGGGTTGATGTGAGTGAGGGGAACAGTCAGCATGTGCAGTCACATACTGTAGTGAGTCTGGCCATCAATGTGCCTGTTGAGGGCTACTACAGTATGTCTTGGTTGCCAGTGATTTGTCAGTTTTCTGATAAGGGAATTTATATGTTTAAGGTAATGACTAAAGAATTCCACCCTGAAATGTAATTATTAGATTATGTAACATGTATAATGAATAATTAGAGTGATAAACTTAAGTCCAATAAGGTTTGGTCGAGACAAGTAAGGGAGAGAAATGTATGTGTGTGACTAAGAAAATACAGAGGACAATTAAACTATTCATGACCTGACCTGGTTAGAACTCTAAGAAACTTACGACAGGAAAGGGAGTCCTGTCAAGGTCCCTCTAATCTCGGGAGGATAGAACTGCCAGCCTGGTATTGATAAACGAGGAATGAGGACTGTGGGAAAAGATACATCCCACCTACTGTTTGTATGTCTTTGTGTGCGTGGAAGTAGATGGGGTTGAGAGAACCAAACCTTTTGCAGAAGCTGAGTCTTTGCCTAATTATTATTAAACCCAGGGTCTTACAAACCTCGGGGATTGGTCAAAGCTTAAATAATTGTTAGTTATCATCATTGGGATTGAAAATTCTCATGACATTTTCCCATCAGCATAGCTCAAAACTCCCACTCCCTCCCCCCACTACTAAGGCCAGGGCCAGCCAGCCAGACAGCTCTGCAGACCTGTGGAGCAGCCAGACAGTCAGCTATGTGGTCTCCTGTAGCCTCCTCATCCAGTTGATTAGATATTGACGCGCTGATCCTCGGCACATCACCTACTCCACTACTGATGGAGGGAGCTCTGCAAATCAAGCAGCAGTGATGGGAGGAGACTGGCATCTGCCTGGGAGATCACATCTCACAACAGACAACGACAGAAACAGTACTGTACCATTCTCCTTACTAAGTCCCTTTTACCATTCCACATGACATGAATAATGGTGGACAATGAACATTACTTCAGAATGGCATGTCAATGACACTGTCTGGGTCCATAGTTCATTCTACCGGGACCTCCATCAGACAGTGGTGGAAATACAACTATGAGCCTTATGGGACCTCATCGTCACTAAGAATTAGAAAATACTTCTTCCTGAGCAATGACATAAGTATAGGCATTTGTATAGAAATGTACAGGTAACTGCCCAAATAAAGGAAACACCAACATAAAGTGTCTTAACAGGGTGTTGGACCACCACGAGCCAGAACAGCTTCAATGCACCTTGGAACAGATTATACAAGTGTCTGGAACTCTATTGGAAGAACGCGATTCCATCATTTGGTGTTTTGTTGATGGAAAACACTGTCTCAGGCGCTGCTGCAGAATCTCCCATAAGTGTTCAATTGGATTGAGATCTGGTGACTGAGACGGCCATGGCATATGGTTCACATCATTTTCATGCTCATCAAACCATTCAGTGACCACTCGTGCCCTGTGGATGGAGGCATTGTAACCCTAAGGTGGCATAGCCATGGTAGCCAGAATAATGGCCTGCCCAGCATTTCTATACATGACCCTAAGCATGATGGGATGTTAATTGCTTAATTAACTCAGGAACCACACCTGTGTGGAAGCACCTGCTTTCAATATACAGTTGAAGTTGGAAGTTTACATACACTTAGGTTGGAATCATTAAAACGATTTTCAACCACTCCACACATTTCTTGTTAAAAAACTATAGTTTTGGCAAGTCGGTTAGGACATCTACTTTGTGCATGACACAAGTCATTTTTCCAACAATTGTTTACAGACAGATTATCTCACTTATAATTCACTGTATCACAATTCCAGTGGGTCAGAAGTTTACATACACTAAATTGACTTTGCCTAAACAGCTTGGAAAATTCCAGAAGATGATGTCATGGCTTTAGAAGCTTCTAATAGGCTAATTGACATAATTTGAGTCAATTGGAGGTGTACCTGTGGATGTATTTCAAGGCCTACCTTCAAACTCATTGTCTCTTTGCTTGACATCATGAGAAAATCAAAAGAAATCAGCCAAGACATCAGAAAAAAAATCATAGACCTCCACAAGTCTGGTTCATCCTAGGGAGCAATTTCCAAACGCCTGAAGGTACAACGTTCATCTGAACAAACAATAGTACGCAAGTATAAACACCATGGGACCATGCAGCCGTCCTACCGCTCAGGAAGGAGACGCGTTCTGTCTCCTAGAGATTAACATACTTTAATGCGAAAAGTGCAAATCAATTCCAGAACAACAGCAAAGGACCTTATGAAGATGCTGTAGGAAACAGGTACAAAAGTGTCTATATCCACAGTAAAATGAGTCCTATATCGACATAACCGTGAAAGGCTGCTCAGCAAGGAAGAAACCACTGCTCCAAAACCGCCATAAAAAAGCCAGACTACGGTTTGCAATTGCACATGGCGACAAAGATGGTGCTTTAAGATGGTGCTTTTTGGAGAAATGTCCTCTGGTCTGATGAAACAAAAATAGAACTGTTTGGCCATAATGACCATCATTACGTTTGGAGGAAAAAGGGGGAGGCTTGCAAGCCGAAGAACACCATCCCAACTGTGAAGCACGGGGGTGGCAGCATCATGTTGTGGGGTGCTTTGCTGCAGGAGGGACTGGTGCACTTCACAAAATAGATGGCATCATGAGGAGGAAAATGATGTGGATATATTGAAGCAACATCTCAAGATATCAGAAAGGAAGTTAAAGCTTGGTCGCAAATGGATCTTCCAAATGGACAATGACCCCAAGCATACTTCCGAAGTTGTGGCAAAATGGCTTAAGGACAACATTGGAGTGAGCATCACAAAGCCCTGACCTCAATCCTATAGAAGATTTGTGGGCAGAACTGAAAAAGTGTGTGCGAGCAAGGAGGCCTACAAACCTGACTCAGTTACACCAGCTCTGTCAGGAAGAATGGGCCAAAATTCACCCAACCTATTGTGGGAAACTGACCTAAAACAAGGAATTTTTACCAGGATTAAATGTCAGGAATTGTGAAAAACTGAGTTTAAATGTATTTGGCTAAGGTGTATCCCTCATTTGCTCAAGTGATTCCTTTATTTTGGCAATTACCTACAGTATATATGGAATTGAGATATTCTTGCTTTGTACTGTCATTTGTTTTTGGAATACAATATACAGAAATGCATTCTGGGAAATAGTAACCATGAGAATAACAACAACATATTTTTTCACCACCTCCATTATGGTAGCAATAGATCAACACAGCACAGCTCCAATGTATTCCCCAACATTGTTAAAACCATAAAACCCATTGATTTCTATTTTGTGTCCTCTTCACTTTCACTAAAATGCAGCAGTTCAAGCTTTCAATTAACCCCGTGACCAAAGAAACTCAGAGCCTGCATGGTAAGACATCTTGTTGATTAAATACATCTTTACACTAGAGTCTAGTTGAACACTGCTGTGATGTTGAGCAATGGCCCTTACCCCCTGCCATCAAGATGTCAGCAATATTTCACAAAGTCTACATAGTACCACCACTCTTAAGTGTTTAATGAGATAAAGCATTTTACCTTCTGGGTAATCTTCAACCCTAATGGTTATGATGTTCTTGGCCTTGCAAAATAACTGTACTTGGAGGAAGATGAACACTATTGCTGACATTAATTAATGTCCTTCCTGTGTGCATGTGTGTGTGTGTGCGTGTGTGTGTGCGTGTGTGCGTGTGTGGGTGTGTGTGCCTGTCAGCCCGGGGAACCACAGCAAAAATGGCCTCACGGTGCCAACCCCTCCTTCTCCGGGTGCCGCCTCCTCCTCCCGAAAAAACAGCTGCATCGATCGCAGTGCCATCTCCAGAGCCTGTAGTACCTTGTCTCTGTCGGTGCTCCAGGGGGGCCTTGGAAGGAGCTGTGTGTTCCACTCCACCTACCTCAACCCCCCTTTATTTTAAAGTTCTCCTCCATACCTCACCAGCTCCTGAAAACTTCTCCTATTATACACTGTAATCTGTCCGGTGGAGTAGATGAGTCTGTATTGATGGAACTCGATTGCATTTCTAGCTAGTGGTCTGTTTGGCTGATTCCCAGCTTCTGGAGGACTTTCAGACTCTGCCTGTCAGCCTGTCAATCTATCACTTCCGCTCTCTTTGTAATAATAAGGTTTCACCTTGACATATACACCTCACAGAGAACAAATGGTCAAGTCACATGCTGACACTGGACCTTCGTCTGGCGCTGAGAGACATACACCTCCGCCTCTTCCTCCTCCGTGTGATGAGTGAGAAATCTACTGTCAGGTCCAGGGCGGATCGTTCATCACACTCTGGATCATGATCAATGAGTCTCCCTCTCCTGGTTGGGAATCCCTGGTGAGAACATACGCTACTCTAATGATGACACCTCCTCCTAAATTGGGGGAGAACCGTACCCCACCTACTCCATCTCCCCTTAAGGAAGACACCCTTGGGAGAGGAGGAGGAGGGGGGTTGACAAGAAAGAGGTGGAATATAAACGAGCTGTGAAGTTATATGGAAGGCTGTCATCTGTCAAGGTGACATTCAACCAGTCAAATGCAGCAGAATGGAGAATTGACCTTTTATCAAGGTCAACATATCCTAAATATTCTGCCCCAGAGTATACATAACCAGAGTGTAATTTCTGCTGAAGCCATTACATTTTTACAGTTCTACTCTACTCTAAAGCTGCAGTCAAGGCTCACAATATTACTATCCAGACAAGTATTTTTTTTTTACCACAGTGCTATTCCTTGGGTTCTGATGCCTGGTGCTGGGGTGTGTCTAGATCACAAGCTCTCATAGTTATAACAACACACGGCAATTAGCTAAAAGAGAAAATCTCCGTAATTACCGTTATCAACAATGACTTGAAGAAACGCTCTGAATCGCACAGTACTACTCTCGTACCACACAATTAATGTACTGCTACATTAGGCGACATCATATTATGGAATATGCATACTGAAATAGAGGTAGCTGTAAAGCATTATGGTGGTAACTATGGTGGTAACTAACATACAACCCCGACTGCGAACACAGAATCCAGTCTCTGCAAGGTTAGGGTAGGTAGGCCTAATGGCCGGCTAGCTCAAAGAGCTCCTATGTATTGTGTTGGTGTGCGTCAGGGCCTGGTTGCCTAGAAACCTGAGATAGGGCTGTATTTTTTGTCCACTTGAGCAACATGATTGTCCTTTACTATTGTGCTTCATTGAAAACATAAATGCTCTGCTCTCTCTGCCATGATTACCCTTCTGTATTGGAGACCAGAGGAAGAACACAATACGACTTTATTAACCCATTAAAACCGAAATTCTCAGGAAATGTTATTGCAATTCATGCCCTTGAACATGTTGTATACTGGAGAACATATAAAACACATTTTGTACAGTTATACAACCAGATGTCTAAAAGAGGAAACCATTTTCTTCTGGTCAGTGGTATAACAAGTTCATGCTGACATGACTTGCAGGGACATGAAGCCCTGAATGAACAGAGTCTATTCTGTAACTATTGTCAGCTCTGGTGAACTGCAAGTGTTCACATCAGCCCCCTTCACAACCGACTACTTCTGAACAGGAGCAAAAGGCCAGAGCAAAAGGCCACCCAAAATAGCTCTCTGTATCAGTGTTTAGAAAAGAGATTCAAACTAGAGATGACTTCAGATTCACAGTATTCTGTTGAACTACAGTAGAGTTTCTGGATGGTATTAAGACAAAGCTTTACAAGTATCATTGGCTCAGCTGGTACGTTTCCTCACATAAATTACACAGTGAGGTAAAAAGATGATATTGAGAGCAGAGAAAACATCCCAGCCTCCCTCTTACAGGACATAACCATGTCCTGTAAGTTAATACTTAAAAGATGGCGCCAACAGACATGGTCGCCATGTTTCTATCTCCTTGCCAACTTTGCAGTAATTATTTTTTGTTGTTATTATTTCTTACATTATTTGCTCAGAACGTTTCTTGTATTATTACCTACAGCCGAAAACAACTTTTGGATATTAGATCGGAGGTCACTCACCAGCATTTAGACAATAAATTTGACTTTCCTGAAATGGGTCCTTTATTTGAACTCACCCAGGCAATTCCATTCATCCTGGGGGCTGCTCCAAGACGCCGTCACCGGAGAAGAGGAATAAGGTCTGGGCTCCTAGTCAGACTCAGGAGGCGTGCATACCATCCACCAGTTCAGAGTATTTTACTCACTAACACTCAGTCTCTGGACAATAAAGTAGACTAGCCAGGGTGAGGATCTCCTTCCAGAGAGACATCAGGGACTGTATCATACTTTGCTTTACGGAATCTTGGCTTTCTCTGGATATACTGTCCCCGTCCATTCAGCCAGCGGGGTTCTCCGTCCTTTGCATGGACAAAAACTCTCCGGAAAAAGGAAAGGTGGAGGTGTATGTTTCATGATAAATTACTCATGGTGTGATTGTGGTAGCGTATAGGAACTCAAGTCCTTTTGTTCTCCCGATCTGGATTACCTCACCATAAAATGCAGACCGCAATACCTCCCTAGAGAATTTTCTCAAGGAGCTACACAGGACTTTGTGCAAACTGGAAACCGCATATCCTGAGGCTGCAATTATTGTAGCTGGGGACTTTAATAAAGAAAATCTGAGGAAAACACAACCAGAATTCTATCAACACATCTCCTGTTCTACTCGCACATCGAGAACTCTGGACCACCAAAAACTGTGGATAGATGGGAGCATCCGCACAATACTGAAATCGCAAAGTGTCACATTTAACCTCTGCAAAGTGACTGGGAACATAGACGTGTACAAACAGACCAGCTATGCCCTCCGTAAGGCAGTCAAAGAGGCAAATCGACAGTACAGGGACAAAGTGAGTCGTAATTCAACGGCTCAGACAAGAGACGACCGTAGGTGCCAGAGACTCCAGACAATCACAGATTATAAAGGGAAAGCCAGCCACGTCGTGGACACCAATGCCTCGCTCCCAGACAAGTTAAACACCTTCTTCGCACGCTTCGAGGAAAACACAGAGCCGCAGACGCGGGCCACCGCCCCTCACAAATTGAGGCTGTCCTGAGGGCAAAAAGGGATGCAACTCAATATTAGGAAGGCGTTGCTAATGTTTTGTACAGTCAGTGTATGTGTACGTGAGTTAACAATACAATTTGAATTGATTTAAACCAACGGCAACAAAAACAACAGAAGAGATCAAAACAAAAAGCTCCTTGATGATCTTTTTAGTATCTTGAGAATGTAAAATCAGGCTGAGCTGAGCTCAAGCACATGCCACCCTAATTATGAGGTGGCCGAGCAGCTAACAAAGCGTGAAATGTCCCGTTACAATATGTGTCAGTCACTGCTGTGGCCAAATGAGTGGCGACGTGGGAACCAACCCTCCCCATCCCATGTCCTCCATGCCCAGCGCTACCCTCCCTGAATGGCCTCATTAGCCCCTACCAATATCCCACTAAATGTCCGGAGGTGTGTCAATCAGAAGGCAGGCTGGAACACAGTAGAGACAGTTGAATTTGACTGTATTTCCATCTGTGTCAAGGTTACACATTCAAGCAGCAAAGCTATACTGCAGCAGCTAAGCCAAAGCCTCCTGTCACTATTCCTCTCTATGTAGCCCTTTCCTGCAGTCAATTGGCCAAATCACCCCCTAGTGGCCTCATGGGTGGAATGTTAGTAATATTTTCATAATTAATAAACATTTTTTATAATCCGCAGAAAATCTGCCGTTTCTATGTCAAACAGTTTTGTTATATTTCAGTCTTCTGTGATGTATATAAAGTGTAATATTAGGATGCAAACTCAAAATGGAGTACGTTTCAACTCTATATCTGACATGGTACAAGTGTCTTCTTTTTTAAGCCCATAACTATGTGTGTGAGGTGTATAGTTATGTTTCAAAGTAGATTTGTTAAAGACTACCAAGAATCACTCTGTGTGACCCTGATTTAGCCCACCGAAGTAAAGGTTAAATGCTCTACCTGGCGCTTTGGCTGCAGTATTGTCGCATCACGTCTCAATGAACATGCCCTTGTACAGGTTCACAAACAGTTAGTGGGTCCTTGTGTGTTTCTGAGTCCATTGCTCCTATTGGTGATGGTGACTATGAAACATAAATAGGATGCATGGGCTCTATGCTTCAGTGTACAAACATCATTAAAATGGACCCCTGGGCTCCAATTAGACAACACTCCTAGGAGGAGGATCCTATGGCAGCAGCGTTTAATATTATTTCGCCATTTTTCAGGACTTAAAAAAGCCACTGAGAATCTGTTTTATGGACCCAGAGATGCTTGACATCAGTTAGAGTACGAGAAAGTAATTCAACCTGAATCGGTGTGAAAACAAAAGATGAACTACCGTATTTACCCAGCGCAAAAACTCCTAATCCAATCACATGCAGCAAACACAGAGGAGAGAAGGTCAGACAGAAAATAATATTTTTATTTGTATGGCCCTAAACTCCACGCTGAAATCAATAAAGTACTTTCTTTCTTCTCAGCATATGTATGCTTATTATAGGCACTGTTAAAAGGAGAATTCTAGCAGCCAGAGGACTGCCTTAAAAGCCGTCAGTAAAAAGGCACTTTAAATGTCTATTAAACAATTGTCTCCCCCGGGACAAGAGTAGATACAAAAATCATTACTAGGAAGCCAGCTGACTCAGCGATATCTGGCACTACATGATTGTGTTGTCAGTCGTTCACAAGGATGCACACAAATTGTTTCTGAGGAGAAAACACATCACAATTATCAGCAGTGTTTGTATTTCAATTCCAACATTGTTTGTTTAGTTAGAGGCAATTATTTTTTGTATTTCTCCCTCTCTCATCTCATATGATATACTCATTATAATTATGCACAATACAGGAGAAGAAAACATGGAAGATTTCATTAGTTTTACGCATGAATCTAGGTTCAGACACAAGTACTACCATTGTTCCTAATGAGACAACCAGTGGAATTTATTGTTTACAGTACTTAAAGTAAGTACTAAAACATATCTATGGCTAAAATGGGATATATGCTGGGAGCTACGCTATGGGCCCAGTCTCTGGTTATGCACCACTTCATTCCCTACAATACTTTTCTGATCATGCAATTTCTGTACATTATTTAAACCATGCGCTGAATCTTTGTACTTGAACTTTTACTTTTAATGACTCACCCTTTCTGAACCCTTTCTGATCCCTTTCTGAACCCTTTCTGATCCCTTTCTGATCCTTTTCTGATCCTTTTCTGATCCCTTTCTGATCCCTTTCTGATCCTTTTCTGATCCTGTTCTGATCCCTTTCTGATCCCTTTCTGATCCTTTTCTGATCCTGTTCTGATCCCTTTCTGATCCCTTTCTGATCCCTTTCTGATCCCGTTCTGATCCCTTTCTGATCCTTTTCTGATCCTGTTCTGATCCCTTTCTGATCCCTTTCTGAACCCTTTCTGATCCCTTTCTGATCCCTTTCTGATCCCTTTCTGAACCCTTTCTGATCCCTTTCTGAACCCTTTCTGAACCCTTGTACTCAGTAGAGAAGGAGCAGATGGCAGGAAGGCCGGAGTGATAATGCCTGTTCCAAACCCCCGTCCCCGCCTGGCTACTGCTTCATACTGCTGACCCTGGTGAGGTGTCAATTGCAAGTGGCTAAATCAACAGGGATAACTGCAAAGTGTGGAGCTGGCATGCACTGAGAGAGGCAACAAACAGTACCCGCCCTCCAATTCCATCTGACATTCCAAGGCAGCTCTGTAGAGGTAACCGTAGGACCTCCATGTGCAACAGTTACTCACAGGCAGCAATTAACAGCAACAGTTGAAGTCAGAAGTTTACATACACTTAGGTTGGAGTCATTAAAACTCGTTTTTCAACCACTCCACATAATTTCTTGTTAACATACTATAGTTTTGGCAAGTCGGTTAGGACATCTGCTTTGTGTATGACACAGGTAATTTTTCCAACAATTGTTTTACAGACAGATTATTTCACTTATAATTCACTGTATCACAATTCCAGTGGGTCAGAAGTTTACATACACTAAGTTGACTGTGCCTTTAAACAGCTTGGAAAATTCCAGAAAATTATGTCATTGCTTTAGAAGCTACTGATAGGCTAATTAACATAATTTGAGTCAATTGGAGGTGTACCTGTGGATGAATTTCAAGGCCTAATTTCCTAACATCATGGGAAAATCAAAAGAAATCAGCCAAGATTTCAGAAAAAAATCATAGACCTCCACAAGTCTGGTTCATTCTTCGGAGCAATTTCCAAACACCTGAAGGTACCACGTTCATCTATACAAACAATAGTACGCAAGTATAAACACCATGGGACCACGCAGCTGTCATACCGCTCAGGAATGAGATTCGTTCTGTCTCCTAGAGATGAACGTACTTTGGTGCGAAAAGTGCAAATCAATCCCAGAACAACAGCAAAGGACCTTGTGAAGATGCTGGAGGAAACAGGTTCAAAAGCATCTATATCCACAGTCAAACGAGTCGTACATCGACATAACCTGGAAGGCCGCTCAGTAAGGAAGAAGCCACTGCTCCAAATCCGCCATAAAAAAGCCAGACTACGGATTGCAACTGCACATGGGGACAAAGATCGTACTTTTTGGAGAAATGTCCTCTGGTCTGATGAAACAAAAATAGAACTGTTTGGCCATAATGACCATCATTATGTTTGGAGGAAAAAGGGAGACGCTTGCAAGCCGAAGAACACCATCCCAACCGTGAAGCATGGGGGTGCTTTGCTGTAGGAGGGACTGGTGCACTTAACAAAATAGATGGCATCATGAAGAGGAAAATTATGTGGATATATTGAAGCAACATCTCAAGACATCAGTCAGGAAGTTAAAGCTTGGCCGCAAATGGGTCTTCCAAATGGACAATGACCCCAAACATACTTCCAAAGTTGTGGCAAAATGACTTAAGGACAACAAAGTCAAGGTATTGGAGTGGCCATCATAAAGCCCTGACCTTAATCCTATAGAAAATTTGTGGGCAGAACTGAAAAGTTGTGAGCGAGCAAGGAGGTCTACAAACCTGACTCAGTTACACCAGCTCTGTCATCAGGAATGGGCCAAAATTCACCCAACTTATTGTGGGAAGCTTGTGGAAGGCTACCCGAAAAGTTTGATCCAAGTTAAACAATTTAAAGGCAATGCTACCAAATACTAATTGAGTCTATGTAAACTTCTGACCCACTGGGAATGTGATGAAAGAAATAAAAAGCTGAAATAAATAATTCTCTCTACTATTATTCTGACATTTCACATTCTTAAAATAAAGTGGTGATCCTAACTGACCTAAGACAGGGAATTGTTACTAGGATTAAATGTCAGGAATTGTGAAAACTGAGTTTAAATGTATTTGGCTAAGGTGTATGTAAAGTTCTGACTTCAACTGTATATCTCTATACGTGTATTACGTCAGCAAGCTTAAATGACTAGAAATCCATGCCTGCCCTTAGACTATCTAACCCCTCATCTGCCCCTACGGTTGTCTTAACACCTCTTCTGTCTGGTCTGAGATGGTGAAGACATAACTATTGGCTCTGTGACAGGGCTTTGCCAACAGGCACCCAAACCGAGTGCCTGTTATAGCTCTGAACGTGCAATTAAATCCTAACCGCTGCTGCCCCCATATCGAGTGCTGGGCCAGGGCCAGGGGAGGGCTGAGGGGCTGTGGAGGGGACAGAGACAGAGACAGGGACAGGTAGTAAGAGCCAGGCTGAACAGGGCTCCTGGGCATACCACCACAGGTCTAATCCCAGGCTAACAAACTACAGTGGCTAGCTGCCTGAGCTGGATGGGAATGTCACCGGGAGGTAAAGGGGAACTTAAAAGAACCTAGAGAGTGCGGGAGGGAGGGAGGTACAGTATATAGGGAGGGGGCTGTACGAATCTCATGTAATGTATCCATTAAGTGTTGATAGGGCTCTATAATGTACTGTAATATTTTTTTTTAATTCACAGTAAAATATTGAGGAAAATGTAAAAGCACAGAGAATGATGGCAATTGCATTATACTCTCAGGAAATTCTGTCCTTCAGCGTTTTAAATAAGAATTTGAGAGGAGGCATTAGGTGCAAAATATATTGACGATGGTCATTAAATACTTGAAGAAGGCAGATGAACGAGTGACTGTACTTTTTCATTTAGTAAGAAATCCACAGAACTCGATCTGCATATGTCAAGAAACTCCTAAGGAAAAAGTACTCCTTGAAACAGTGAGAGGGCCCTAGATGAAGTGTCAGTCCCCCAGAGGGAGCGTAATCCATCCAGTCAACATGGAACATACAGTACAATTCAAAGGTTTGGACACACCTAATCATTCAAGGGTTTTTCTTTATTTTTACTATTTTCTACAGTGTAGAATAATAGTGAATACATCAAAACTATGAATTATCACATATGGAAACATGTAGTAACCAAAAAGGGGTTCAACAAATATTTTTCACCCTTTGCCTTGATGACAGCTTTGCACAATCTTGTCATTCTCTCAACCAGCTTCATGAGGTAGTCACCTGCAATGCATTTCAATGAACAGGTGTGCCTTGTTAAATTTGTAGAATTTCTTTCCTTCGTTTGTGCCAATCAGTTGTGTTGTGACAAGGTAGGGGTGGTATACAGAAGATAGCCCTATTTAGTAAAAGACTAAGTCCATATTATGGCAAGAACAGCTCAAATAAGCAAAGAGAAATGACAGTCCATCATTACTTCAAGATATGAAGGTCAGTCAATCCGGAACGTTTCAAGAACTTTTAAAGTTTCTTCAAGTGCAGTCGCAAAAACCATCAAGCGCTATGATGGAACTGGCTCTCATGAGGACCGCCACAGGAAAGGAAGACCCAGAGTTACCTCTGCTTCAGAGGATAAGTTCATTACATTTACATTTTAGTCATTTAGCAGACGCTCTTATCCAGAGCGAATTACAGTAGTGACTGCATACATTTCATTTCATGCATTTATTTATTTATTATTTTGTACTGGCCCCCCGTGGGAATGAAACCCACAACCCTGGCGTTGCACACACCATGCTGGCGTTGCAAACACCATGCTCTACCAACTGAGCCACAGGGAAGACATTAGAGTTACCGGTCTCAGATTGCAGCCCAAATAAATGCTTCACAGAGTTCAAGTAACAGACACATCTCAACATCAACTGTTCAGAGGAGACTGCGTGAATCAGGCCTTCATGGTCTAATTGCTGCAAAGAAACCACTACTAAAGGACACCAATAAGAAGAAGAGACTTGCTTTGGCAAAGAAACACGAGCAATGGATATTAGACCAGTGGAAATATGTCCTTTGGTCTGATGACTCCAAACTTTTGATTTTTGGTTCCAACCGCTGTGTCTTTGTGAGACACAGAGTAGGTGATTGATCTCCGCATGTGTGATTCCCACCCTGAAGCATGGAGGAGGAGGTGTGGTGGTGCTTTGCAGGTGACACTGTCACGTGATTGATTTAGAATTCAAGGCACACTTAACCAGCATGGCTACCACAGCATTCTGCAGCGACACGCCATCCCATCTGGTTTGCGCTTAGTGGGACTATCAATTTGTTTTTCAACAGGACAATGACCCAACACACCTCCAGGCTGTGTAATGGCTATTTAACCAAGAACAAGAGTTATGGAGTGCTGCATCAGATGACCTGGCCTCCACAATCACCCGACCTCAACCCAATGGAGATGGTTTGGGATGAGTTGGACCGCAGAGTGAAGGAAAAGCAGACAACAAGTGCTTAGCATACTATGTGGGAACTCCTTCAAGACTGTTGGAAAATCATTCCAGGTGAAGCTGGTTGAGAAAATGCCAAGAGTGTCCAAAGCTGTCATCAAGGCAAAGGATGGCTACTTTGAAGAATCTCAAATATAAAATCTAATTTGATTTGTTTAACAGTTTTTTGGTTAGTACATGATTCCATGTGTTATTTCATAGTTTTGATGTATTCACTATTATTCTATATTGTAGAAAATAGTCAAAATCTAGAAAAACCCTTGAATGAGTAGGTGTGTCCAAACTTTTGTCTGGTACTGTATGTGATACCTGCAGCATGTGGGCTGTAAGTATGGAGCTCCCTCAAGCACATCCATTACACGTGCACATCTGCAGAAACGTGACAATGGCGACTGGCTGCTCATGGGGTTGCAGCTGCATCGTTATCGTCTCCTCTCTACTTTTTGTAAGTTCAAACAACAAAATAAAGAATGCATGATAGTGAAAAATTACAAAAAGGAACCGACACATATTTTAGCCCCATCAAAACCATCATCATCAACATCATCATCATTAAAATGGACATTATCCTTGGAAAAAATGACAAGGGCCTTAGACTGATCATCTAAATAGACGAATGTGCCTTATTTGTAGTTATGCACACATTCATTGCTTCACTACATGATTACAGATTGGAACAGTGAGATGTCTGGGACAGATGAGACAGTACTGGAGGACGAAGAGGTCATGGTGGGTGTGAGATGGGGGGGTGTAAATGGAGACACAGCTCTCCTCGCTACTGCTGGCTAGTGGGAGGGTCAGAGCTCACCTATTTATTTCAGTTTTACATTGCACCATCCCATCCCAAAAAGACAACATATAGACAGACAGGTCATAAAGGTAGCAGTGTTGACTGCCTCCAGCCAATACCTGTCCTTGTGGAGCCAATCTGTGCTGAATCAGGCCAGTAACGGCCTGGCTGTGTGGGAAGGCTGAAGCCAACCTCATAACAAGCACTGTGACTTTGGCCCGGCCTTTGATGAGACTGCACCACGCTGTCCATTTCACCAAACAAAACCACAATCAGTGTGTCTGTTGTTCTTCTTGTGTCTTGGCATATTGATCCCCCCTCTAATCTCTCTCTCTCTCTCTCTCTCTCAGCGCGCTGCCTGCCCCTGCCTCTACTGCTGAAATGCTTACTGCTGCAGAATCTGCCTGTTTCGTTTTAGAAGCTCTAGTACTGTTTGTGGCAGGACAATGATGAAATGCTACTATGGAAATAGGAAAAACTCTAGAAAGTATAACCCAAAGTAGGATTCCGTTTCAGAAAACTGTGGTTGGGACATTCCCTTCATTCACTAGACTGATTAAAACAGGACAGTCTTCAAGATGTGTGTCATAATGGCGTCATAAAAGTGAAAGGACACTAACAAGGTATTGGCTGAACTCAATATATATGGCTTTGACTTGACCTTAGGAAGAAGATAACAAAGTTAATTGAGACAACGTAACAATTACATGCAGAAGCAGTTGAAAAGAAACAAATTCATTTGACCAGTGGTGTGGTGGAGCGAAAATGACGAAGTGAATGTTAGCTGTACAGAAAGTTTGCCAATTAAGCGGAAAATAAACACAATCGTGGTGAATTTCAGCTAACTACTCAGTAAACACATAGTATAACTGTTTTACTATCATTCTATTCATTGAAAAGTTTTTCAAATGACCTACAGCCACTTTATTACTTGATTTCCCGACCGCTGGTCACAATTTTAATGCTAATCCTGTAGGATCAACAATGGTGCTGGTCCAATGAATTTGTTTATTTTCAAACGCTGCCACGTGGAATTATTATTTTGTCTTAAACCTGTATTTTTTGGAGGACCTAACCTGACCTAGCCTGAACTTGACAATGCCCATAGGACTTGGCAAGAGAGTACAAACAGATTGGCACTCAGGCTACGCTTGACCTGCCATACTAGTTTAACGAATTACAAATGACCAAACAATGGCATGACAGAAGATCTGAGAGTACACAGTATAAACCAACCACTCCAAAAAATAAACAACAACTAAGAACTGAAGTTTGGCAACAAACCAGATGGAAATGCAGAACTTTATAGTACTTCTCATTTCACCAGGGCCTTATGTGAAGACAGGAAGGGAGCTCTTTGTTTTCTGTCATAGCTAAGAGGATGCATTTGAGTCAGATGAGCTCACAGGGCTGGATGCTATAGAAGTGTAATCTATCTTTTGTATCAGTCACATTAACCGCAGGCAGTTTCTGCACACAGTACTCTTTAATTCATGAAAACATAATGAACTCTCCATAAAATGCTGTTGGAGACAACTGCAGCCTGTCTTTAAGACATAACTGGTAGCACTGTGGAGGGCAAGGCACTCTATGAAAAAAAACTGCTTCTGAGAAACAGCAATATCCAGTCCAGGATCTATTATTAAACCCCCTCTCTCTGCTTTCACAATGCCAACACACAATGCCGCCACTAAACAGCTACAATACACTGCAATACAGGGACAAACGATGACATCACACGCTTTAGAAGGCTTTCTGAAAGATTGCATGTGTCAAAACGGCACTTTTCAACCCGCTAAGTAAACATATTATACAACTTAAGTGTTTCATTATGTTGTAAAGCATAAGGGTTCTGGTTTGGTAGTGGCACCGGATCAGATGTAGATTCAGTAGCACGACTGCATGTGCTAAGATAGGGAAAGGGGGATACCTAGTCAGTTGTACAACTGAATGCATTCAACTGAAATGTGTCTTCCGCATTTAACCCAACCCCTCTGAATCAGAGCGTGCATATGCAAGAGTCACTGACACGTACGGTGGACATGGTAAAGATGGGGACACCTCTAACAACACACTGAACATTTTCAGGGAAAATCATGCTTGAATAGTGTAAGAATATAAGTAGCAGTATTGCAAGAATGTATGATGCTATTTCCTTGTTTTGTTTTGTTTTTCTAAAGGCAAGATACACTGAGCTCTTTCCATGACGTAGACTGACCAGGTGGATCCAGGTGAAAGCTATGATCCCTTATTGATGTCACCTGTTAAATTCACTTCAATCAGTGTAGATGAAGGGGAGGACATGTGACAGGTTAAAGGAAATACTCATAGCCTGTTATACATTAAAAAGTATTAGTAAGTTCATAGTATGTGAGGATCTTAAAACATCTAAGGTTAAAAAGATCATGCATTCTGTATTAGTTGATAGAGATGGATAACATTCATATAATTGTGTTAAAAAGTTAAAATCCATCAAGCGTACAAAGGGTAAGAATTGTAAAAGGAATGTGTAAACGTTATATTGATTACTTTATTTTGTGGTGCCTAATTGAAGGGGAAAAGTGTTCATCTGTGATCTACTAAATGCTCTTAATCTATGAGCCTGAGATCGATTGCTCTGGTCTCCGCCCAAGTTCGCGGGGAAATCGCGGTCTTTTCCTTATTACAGTAAAAGTTCTCAGTGAGGGAACAATACCGTATCACTCTCGTGATTATTTCTCCCCTTTTTCAGGTACGTTATTGATGATAAAACAGAGTCATTAACTCGTAACATGTCAAGAGTGTTTAAGGTGTGTCTTAGTAACATCTTGAGGAAGTTAGAGTTAAGTTTGCTAAGAGTAATATGAGCCCTGCTCGGTTGCAGCGAAGGCTAGCTTCGTACTGAGAGTAGCTGCCATTTTATGTCGATCGTGAATGAACATGTGCGTTGTTAATAAGATATTTTGCGGTGTTATTTGTATAATGGTTTTTCAAACACTTTATTGACTGTTGATAAATTGAGTTATGGTTTACTGAGTTAAAGCGTTGTGCTTGACAGTTATATTGAAATTAGTATATGTTTCAGTGAATTACAGTGTATACTGTTGTGACTTGAATAAGCCTTGTACCCTACAACACTAGCTCTTTCCTGTAGATCTGTTTTGTAAAATGTGTTACCTTGGTAAAATGATTGCAGTAAAAGTTCTCAGTGAGGGAACAATACTGTATCACACTCGTGATTATTTCTCCCCTTTTTCAGGGGCGTAACAGAGACAGGTTAAAGAAGGATTTTTAAGCCTTTTAGACAATTGAGACATGGATTGTGTATGTGTTCCATTCAAAATATTTGAACGGGGTATGGTAGTAGGTGCCAGGTGCACCGGTTTGAATGTGTCAAGAACTGCAACGCTGCTGGGGTTTTTCACGCTCAACAGTTTCCTGTGTGTATCAAGATGGTTCACCAGGCAAAGGACATCCAGCCAACTGGACACAACTGTGGGGAGCATTGGAGTCAACATGGGCCGGTATCCCTGTGGAATGCTTGACACCTTTTAGAGTCCATGCCCTGACAAATTGAGGCTGTTCTGAGGGCAAAAGGGGGTGAAACTCAATATTAGGAAAGTGTTCTGAACGTTTAGTACACTCAGTGTACAGTGAGGGAAAAAAGTATTTGATCCCTTGCTGATTTTGTACGTTTGCCCACTGACAAAGAAATTATCAGTCTATAATTTTAATGGTAGGTTTATTTGAATAGTGAGGGACAGAATAACAACAAAAAAATCCAGAAAAATGCATGTCAAAAATGTTATAAATTGATTTGCATTTTAATGAGGGAAATAAGTATTTGACCACCTCTCAATCAGAAAGATTTCTGGCTCCTAGGTGTCTTTTATACAGGTAACGAGCTGAGATTAGGAGCACACTCTTAAAGGGAGTGCTCCTAATCTCAGTTTGTTACCTGTATAAAAGACACCTGTCCACAGAAGCAATCAATCAATCAGATTCCAAACTCTCCACCATGGCCAAGACCAAAGAGCTCTCCAAGGATGTCAGGGACAAGATTGTAGACCTACACAAGGCTGGAATGGGCTACAAGACCATTCCCAAGCAGCTTGGTGAGAAGGTGACAACAGTTGGTGCGATTATTTGCAAATGGAAGAAACACAAAAGAACTGTCAATCTCCCTCGGCCTGGGTTCTCCATGCAAGATCTCACCTCGTGGAGTTGCAATGATCATGAGAATGGTGAGGAATCAGCCCAGAACTACACGGGAGGATCTTGTCAATGATCTCAAGGCAGCTGGGACCATAGTCACCAAGAAAACAATTGGTGACACACTTCGCTGTGAAGGACTGATATCCTGCAGAGCCTGAAAGGTCCCCCTGCTCAAGAAAGCACATATACATGCCCGTCTGCAGTTTGCCAATGAACATCTGAATGATTTAGAGGACAACTGGGTGAAAGTGTTGTGGTCAGATGAGACCAATATGGAGCTCTTTGGCATCAACTCAACTCGCCGTGTTTGGAGGAGGAGGAATGCTGCCTATGACCCCAAGAACACCATCCCCACCGTCAAACATGGAGGTGGAAACATTATGCTTTGGGGGTGTTTTTCTGCTAAGGGGAGAGGACAACTCCACTGCATCAAAGGGATGATGGACGGGGCCGTGTACCATCAAATCTTGGGTGAGAACCTCCTTCCCTCAGCCAGGGCATTGAAAATGGGACGTGGATGGGTATTCCAGCATGACAATGATCCAAAACACACGGCCAAGGCAACAAAGGAGTGGCTCAAGAAGAAGCACATTAAGGTCCTGGAGTGGCCTAGCCAGTCTCCAGACCTTAATCCCATAGAAAATCTGTGGAGGGAGCTGAAGGTTCGAGTTGCCAAACGTCAGCCTCCAAACCTTAATGACTTGGAGAAGATCTGCAAAGAGGAGTGGGACAAAATCCCTCCTGAGATGTGTGCAAAGCTGGTGGCCAACTACAAGAAACGTCTGACCTCTGTGATTGCCAACAAGGGTTTTGCCACCAAGTACTAAGTCATGTTTTGCAGAGGGGTCAAATACTTACATAACATTTTTGACATGTGTTTTTCTGGATTTTTTGTTGTTATTCTGTCTCTCACTGTTCAAATAAACCTACCTTTAAAATTATAGACTGATCATTTCTTTGTCAGTGGGCAAACATACAAAATCAGCAGGGGATCAAATACTTTTTTCCCTCACTGTATATAGCATATTGGCTCTATAAACTCTGTGATGCATGAAATAGTAATCTCCAAAAACCTTCCCAATGAAATGTTGACTGCAAAGTAGGTCTACCTGGCAGACGATATCATGGTGGTTTGTGTCAATTGGGTGCATACTCTGCCATCACATATGCAGTGCAGAAACCTGACAGAAACATTGCTAGCCTAACACAAATGTACTGTGACTAAAACTCGGCTGGGACATGCTTTCAATGGTGTTCTCAAACATCTGACACCAATATACTGGATTAGGGGGGTACCCTGACTGGGACTCCAACCCTGGTCCCTGTGACTGTCAAACCAAAGCCATTATACTGTCACAATCCTCGCTATATGAGTCATGATACAATTCCTACCAAGTGGGTTAACCCTATTGGCACAATGCACAGGGCATTTGCCTTTCACGCCAGTGACCTGGATTCACTTCCTTGTCCTGCCATTTGCTACACTGGTGTCAGAAGTGGGAATACCAAAAGGCTAAAATCTTTTGGTGAGGTCCCTTGGTTTTTTAATGGATTGTATTTTTTTGCAGGCTACATTATTATATATATTTTTTTAAATATGCAGGCTAATGAATATTGCATTATTGTTTACAAGTGAGTACAATTCTACTCTAGGCTGGAAAACTGCAGTGAAAATGTAATTTGAATAATGGCGCAAAAGCTCTGTTATTTGAATGTTTCATTCCATTTGGATCCGTTGTGGGTCTGCACTCGACAGATGATAAGGTGTAGAATGCCACAGTACAGGACAGTCTGGCTGTATTTTTACTTCTGATACTGATGCACTGTCTGTTGCCAATCATCATTCTCCCAAGTCATCCTATATAATGTGGCCACACAGCAGGTACAGTTATTCAGGAAAGCTTAATGCGCGCTCTACCTCCTTTCCGATACGAGCGACTATTCCTCGACCTCGAACGTAACGCTTCAATATAGCCTAAATGTAATTTAACATTTTAAATGTATTATGCATTTTATAGTAAGTGTGGAATAAACAAAACCAGTGACAATGTTTTAATTTGATTAAGCTCCTGTAGGCTACCTGCGCACGTTAATCTACTTCACTCCAATACCAGCATCAATTCAATAAATTGGTTTAATTATTATTATTTAACTAGGCAAGTCAGTTAAGAACACATTCTTATTTACAATGACAGCCTACCGGTCTACCGCCGTGTTCAGGGGCAGTCAACAGACTTTTACTTTGTCAGCTCAGGGATTCGATCCAGCAACCTTTCATTTTTGTCAGTACTGGCCAACGCTCTAACCACTAGGCTACCTGCCACCCCATGGAATGAAAAGAGACATTTGTTAGAAAACACCAAAAGGTTTAATGACATTCAGAGCTTGTCAAGCCACGTCTTAGATACTTAGTAGGGAGGGATGAATTTTCTGTTTGTCGAGATTGACATACTCTATTTATCTATTCTATTTGATTGTGGTGTTGAAAACGTAAACCATGATGAAGCTTTCGAAGTCGGTAATCGGTATGCGGTTATGTGTTGGTTGTGTGTGGTGCATTGGTACAGAAACCTGTAGGTGGAACATTTGTTGCATATAGATTTCCCCCTAGCTGATCATTGTTTGCAGCTGGCTCTGATCGTAGTGTAATGGCAGGGAGAGTGAGCTCATCCGTGGTGTTCGGCGAAGTGGCCAGCTCGATTTGGTCAAGGAAATATCCACGTTTATAAACACATGGTTGCTACAATTATTTTTATTTGTGGTGATAATCCCTATTTGGCAGTTCGATTTATGGAGGGGGGCGGGTGTGACATTTGTTTTTACAGTACAAGGGGAGGGTCATGTGAAAATATTTTGATTGTCGGAGGGGAACACGTTTCGTAGTGTCCCTAAATTGCCTGCCCTTGGCGTTTCCTAAAACATTGGAAATTATTTTAAATTAATAATGAAATGAATACTAACAATGAAATGAATAATACAATGAAATTAATACAGTATACTGATGTCCACGTGTAATAGCCCCAGAAACTATTTATAAAATAGTATTTTTGTATCTTGTTTGCCTTAATGCAGTGTCTAGAATAGCCAAAAAGCCCTTGATAGCAACTTGTCTTGCAACACGCTACCTTTGCTTGCAAATGAAGAAGTGACAGGCCCTTTAATAATCAATCCAAATCCAAATGTTATTCTTAGCCTCAGGAGAATCACAGTCACATCAAATGAACTCATAATAAGGGACCCAGCTGGGAAAATAATGGCGTTCCATGACTCTTTCAATGTGAAAACTGCAGCATTAAATTCACAGGTAAATGAACTACCCCAATAAGAGCTACCCTAATTATCAGCCAGAGTCCCTATGGACAACTGTCCTTACTATATGAAGAGCCCTGCTTCTATTCAGATGTTAAGGGTTATACAGTGCATTCGGAAAAGCATTTGTTACGTTACAGCCTTATTCTAAAATGAATGACATTATTTTTGTTCCTCGTCAATCTACACACAATACCCCATAATGAGAAACAATATTCTCTGGTCTGATGAAACCAAGATTGAACTCTTTGGCCTGAATGCCAAGCGTCGCGTCTGGAGGAAACCTGGAACCATCCCTACGGTGAAGCATGGTGGTGGCAGTATCATGCTGTGGGGATGTTTTTCAGCAGCAGGGACTGGGAGACTGGTCAGGATCGAGGGAAAGTAGAACGGAGCAAAGTACAGACAGATCCTTGATGAAACCCTACTCCAGAGCGCTCAGGACCTCAGACTGGGGCGAAGGTTCACATTCCAACCTTACAACGACCCTAAGCACACAGCCAAGACAAAGCAGGAATAACTTCTCTGGAGATACCTGAAAATAGCTGTGCAGTGACAGAGCTTGAGAGGATCTGCAGAGAAGAATGGGAGAAACTCCCCAAATAGAAGTGTGCCAAGCTTGTAGCGTCATACCCAAGAAGACTCGAGGCTGTAATCGCTGCCAAAGGTGCTTCAACAAAGTACAGAATAAAGGGTCTCAATACTTATGTAAATGTGATATTTCAGATGTTTTGTTATTTTATTAAATTGCAAAAAAATATATATATGTTGTTGCTTTGACATTATGCGTTATTGTGTGTAGATTGATGAGAGATTATTTTTTTTTAAATCAATTTTCGAATAAGGCTGTAGTGTAACATTTAATGTGGAAAAAGTCAAGGGGTCTGAATAATTTCCGAATGCACTGTATATCAAGAAATTCAGAAGCAATACTTGATGAGGAGACAGAGTGGCGGCAGTTAAGTGCTAAAACATTTCTTGCTGCTACAGGTATCTTAAATAAGCAATACAATTTTACTCAAGCTTGTTGAGGATGTCCAAACAGCTACATAGTACACAGTAGACTGGCTGAGTGATTACTGATTGTCAGGACAAAGAGTACTTTGAACATCATAGTTACAATCCTCTGAACAAAAGAGTGTGGCTAGAGGAGCTTAGTTACACCATGGCTGCCTCCATGAAGCATGTGCTGTGTCAGACTGGATTCAGGGAGAGACCACTCAGTCCCCTGGCAGTCAGACACATTGCTCTGGATAGCTCCTGGCCCAGACATCCACTATTCAATTATCACCTTCATTCATCAAAGCACCTCTGTGCGCAGGTCATTCCACTAGCTGGCCTCAGGCCTACTCGCCCACCTCAAACTCCTGTCGCCCACCTCAGACTCCCCTAACTCAGATAACATTACACAAGATGGAGACCATGCCCTCTCTGCTAGCCAGCCGTCTACCAAATGTGCATTGTCAGGAGATTTTTTTTGTGTGGTAACTGAGTAACGGGATGAGTGTGGTGGTGGCGGTGTTTGGTCAGACAGTGGTGGTGGGTGGTAGTGGAGTATGCAGCGGGCCAACATCATTTTGAAAGTATCCAATCTTGGTACTATGGGTGAATAAAGGGTAATGGCTCACCTCATAGTGTAAAGCAGGGTACCGTTGTCCACCAGTCGTAGAAGTTTGTTGGGCGTGGTCATGTTGTGGGCCACAGATTTCTTCCCGTTGTGGAAGAAGGTGTCTGGAGTCCAGATCTTACTGGCCAGGAGGTTGTTAAGAGGCAGGACCTGCATGGGCCCGTCGAACTTCAGCCTCTCATCCCTCCAGCTCTGACGGAAGAACACATCGATGGTGTACTCCTGGGAAAAGACGGAGAGAATAAGTCTGTTTATAAGGTAAGAATTTACAATCAAATATGAATCTAATATTCAGCATCTCCCGTAAGAGCTGCAAATGGAAAGACTGTTCGCTGTCCTGGTAGGTACAGTATATTGTCAGTATATTGTCAGTTATGGCCTTGACTAGCAGAGAGTTGAGTTCCCTCCCAACAACACGCACAGACGTCAATAATGCATCATGCATTTTATTTGAAGGGGAAAACAGCCTTGTCAATGCGGGATCCTCGAGGCGTCCTTCAGAGTTCATACTCCAATGATTGCGTTTTCACAGCTGTCGCCGGCGGGATAAAACATGCCTTTTCCAAGAGTTATCTCTCTGACCATATTGCCAAACACGTAACAAGGGACAGTGTCCCCGATAAACCTCTCTAAGTTCAGAGAGTAATCTCGTGCCGTTAGTGGCTGCTGGTGAAGCAGGGGAGTGGCCTCACTCTTCTATTCCTCAGATGTTTCTTCCATTCTGATAGGATTTTCCATAGGTATTAAAATGTCATAAACTAATCGCCTATAATCTCAGCTTCATTTAGACTTTGGCTGTTTTACGAAATGGTCACCAGCATATTTAGAACGAATGGTGTAGTGATGTTTTTCATTGTAAATTCATGTCATAATGAACAGGACGATGAACAAACAGGAACATCAAATAATAGTAATCAAGTCTACACCAAGACATACACCCAGGCCACAATAATGCCTGTCAGCAACAATGTAGCAATCTGTCCCCTGCCAGCCACTACAGGAATGGCACATATTATATACGTTTCCATCAAGGACCCTGAAATAAAGCAGCAACAATTCATGGCACAAAATAAGTGCATGAAATGCACAGAAACATACTAACCAATAAGAGTCTAAGCCCGGTCTAAGCTGGGGCAGGGGTACTACCAAGCTATATGGAATTGTTTTAAGGTCATTCCAAGTTACCAAGTTTGTTATGAAGTGTTTAACGTATATATGAGAGATATAAGAAAGATCAGGAAACATTTGTTATTTTTTTATATGTATTTAACCCTTATTTTCCGGCACTAAACAGTCTAAGCCCTGTCTAACCCGGAGCGGGTGGAGTGTCTACTAATCTATATGGAACTGTTTTAAGAAGGTCATACCAAGGATCATTTTGATATTTGATTTATAATTTTAAGACCCCATGAAGTATAAAAAAAATATTTTAAAAGAATTTGACGAGAAAAAATATACTTGGCCTTCCTGCTATTAGCCCATACAAACGCATTGGATAACAAATCAAAATTAAATCAAATTTTATTGGTCACATACACATATTTAGCAGATGTTATTGCGGGTGTATCGAAATGCTTGTGTTAGATACTACCGCACTGTTGGAGCTAACAATTCACAACAACACAAACAAATGTAAAAGTAAAATAATGGAATTAAGAAATAAGAGATTCATATGCAACAACAGATAGTCCCCCCAAAATATCTAAAATAAGTTTGTTCTGAAATGTCTATCCTACAGTTGAAGTGGAAGTTTACATACACCTTAGCCAAATACATTTAAACTCAGTTTTTTGTGACGGCCACTCCAATACCTTGACTTTGTTGTCCTTAAGCCATTTTGACATAACTTTGGAAGTATGCTTGGAGTCATTGTCCATTTGGAAGACCCATTTGCAACCAAGCTTTAACTTCCTGACTGATGTCTTGAGATGTTGCTTCAATATATCCACATAATTTTCCTTCCTCATAACGCCATCTATTTTGTGAAGTGCACCAGTCCCTCCTGCAGCAAAGCACCCCCACAACATGATGCTGCCACCCCCGTGCTTCATGGTTGGGATGGTGTTCTTCGGCTTGCAAGCCTCTCCCTTTTTCCTCCAAACATAACGATGGTCATAATGGCAAACAGTTCTATTTTTGTTTCATCAGACCAGAGGACATTTCTCCAAAAAGTACGATCTTTGTCCCCATGTGCAGTTGTAAACCGTAGTCTGGCTTTTTTATGGTGGTTTTGAAGAAGTGGCTTCTTCCTTGCTGAGCAGCCTTTCAGGTTATGTCGACACAGGACTCGTTTGACTGTGGATATAGATACTTTTGTACCTGTTTCCTCCAGCATCTTCACAAGATCCTTTGCTGTTGTTCTGGGATTGATTTGCACTTTTCGCACTAAAGTACGTTAATCTCTAGGAGACAGAACGCAGCGCCTTCTAGAGCGGTATGACGGCTGCGTGGTCCCATGGTGTTTATACTTGCATACTATTGTTTGTACAGATGAACGTGGTACCTTCAGGCGTTTGAAAATTGCCCCCAAGGATGAACCAGACTTGTGGAGGTCTACGATTTTTTTCTGAGGTCTTAACTGATTTCTTTTGATTTTCCCATGATGTCAAGCAAAGAGACAATGAGTTTGAAGGTAGGCCTTGAAATACATCCACAGGTACACCTCCAATTGACTCAAATTATGTCAATTACCCTTTCAGAAGCTTCTAAAGCCATGACATCATTTTCTGGAATTTTCCAAGATGTTTAAAGGCACAGTCAACTTAGTGTATGTAAACTTATGACCCACTGGAATTGTGATACAGTGAATTATAAGTGAAATAGTCTGACTGTAAACAATTGTTGGAAAAATTACTTGTGTCATGCACAAAGTAGATGTCCTAACCGACTTGCCAAAATTATAGTTTGTTAACAAGAAATTTGTAGAGTGGTTAAAAAACGAGTTTTAATGACTCCAACCTAAGTGTATGTAAACTTCCGACTTCAACTGTATATCTGAGAGATATAAGAAAGATCAGAAAACATGTTTATTTTTTTTACTAAACAGTCTCTATATATACAGTACTTCCATTAACTTTTTTGACTGGTACCGGGAGACCTTCAGAGGAGTATTGTGAGGCCTGTGGGCGTCCTAGAGAAAAACATGTACATGTTCATGAGGGTCTCACCTTTACACGGAGGGGTCATATTAGTGTCTAGCCCAAACTGTTCGGACGCTATAGACAGAAGTTGGCAGATCAGCTGTACCGACTTCAGTGGAGTCCCACGCTTGTGGAGGTCGTAGAGCAAAATGGAGAACACCATCATGTTCGTGAGAGCCTCATCTTTCCATAGAGGGATCATAATAGTTCAGACACTACAGACGATTTTGTGAGAAGACCAATTTTTGGGATGTCTCATGGTCTGACAAACACCGCTATAGCTCTGTCACCTTTCACTGCAGATGTGGAAGTGTTACATAGGCAGATGTGGAAGTGTGACATAGGCAGATGTGGAAGTGTTACATAGGCAGATGTGGAAGTGTTACATAGGCAGATGTGGAAGTGTTACATAGGCAGATGTGGAAGTGTTACATAGGCAGATGTGGAAGTGTGACATAGGCAGATGTGGTGGATTGAGATGCATCCAATGCAAAAAAACAGATACTGTATCTCTAGCTTAAATTGACAGATTTTGTTATTATGATAATTAGATTACCACCTGGGCGCGAACATCGACCTTAGGGGGTTAAGGTAATAGTCATCATATTCCTAAATATACTTAAATTATAACTGTATGCCATGATTTTACACCGTGGTCACGTTGCTATTCCCCCTGCGATTTAGCAACATGCATTACCCAAAAACACAGGACATAGCTTTGGCTGACACACCAGAGCTACAGTAAGTAAGTTCTAACCATTACTAATGCAGAAATACCTATCTGTTGACCAACATGACATCTGTAGGGGAAATATTCATACACAAAAAGCATGATTAATAGAGTGAAACTAGCAGGAGCAACAAACAAATGTCATTGAATAAGGATGCCTCATTTGGTAATTTGCCATATTGTAGCTTGCTCTCCGTTAATCTTTTTTTGTATATGCATTAGCACAGAATAGTTTATTAGGTACACCCATCTACTACAGGGTCGGTCCCCCTTTGCCTCCAAAACAGCCTGAATTCTTAAGGGCATGGAAACGTTGCTCAATTGGTATCAAGGAACCCGATGTGACACCAGGCAGGATGGGGCCATGGACTCACGCTGCTTACACTAAATCCTGACTCTGCCATCAGCATGACGCTACAGGAACTGGGATTCGTCGGACCAGGCAATGTATTTCCACTCCTCAATGGTCCAGTGTTGGTGATCACATGCCCACTGGAGCCGCTTCTTCTTGTTTTTAGCTGACAGGAGTGGAACCTGGTTTGGTCGTCTGCTGCAATAGATCATCCATGACAAGGACCAATTAATTGCGCGTTCCGAGATGCCGTTCCGCATACCGCTGTTGTATTACGCCGTTATTTGGCTGTTTGCGGCCCGCCTGTAAGCTTGCACAATTCTTGCCATTCTCCTTCGACCTCTCATCAACAAGCTGCTTTCACCACAGGACTGCCACTGACTGGTACGACAAACAAAAAACATCCATTCTCTGGAAAACAGACACTGTCGTGCGTCAAAAGCCCAGGAGGCTGGCAGTTTCTTATATTCTGGAATCGTCAAGCCTGGCATCAACAATCATACCACGCTCAAAGTTGCTTAGGTCACTTGTTTTGCCCATTCTAATGTTCAATCGATCAGTAACTGAATGCCTCGATGCCTGTCTGCCTGCTTTATATAGCAAGCCACTGCCACGTGACTCACTGTCTGTAGGAGCGAACCATTTTCGTGAACGGAGCGGTGTACCTAATATATTGTCTAATTCTATCCAAGACCCTGACAATTCTAAAACCCGAAAAAAGACATTGCGTTGATTTATGGGCATGACGCGTCGTGTCACACCCATAGTTTAAAACTTAGTGCCGAAAAAAAGACTTGTGTATTCATCTGAATACAAACTTCTAACAACCCCCTAACTTCAGCTGTATGTTGAATAATCACTTGTGTGCACCAATATCACATTATCTGCTTTGTGTCTTTTGAAAATTACCTATTTTCAATAAGCATGATATAAATCTTCAAGATGTATTCCATTGTTTTCATCCTGCCTTATATTGAAGCATTGGCTGCTTACATCAAATCAAATCAATTTATTTATATAGCCCTTCTTACATCAGCTGATATCTCAAAGTGCTGTACAGAAACCCAGCCTAAAACCCCAAACAGCAAGCAATGCAGGTGTAGAAGCACGGTGGCTAGGAAAAACTCCCTAGAAAGGCCAAAACCTAGGAAGAAACCAGGCTATGAGGGGTGGCCAGTCCTCTTCTGGCTGTGCCGGGTGGAGATGATACATGTTGTACAATATTAGGGAAAGGGGAATACATAGTCAGTTGTACAACTGAATACATTCAACTGAAATGTGTCTCCCCCATTTAACCCAACCCCCCTGAATAAGAGAGGTGCAGGGGGCTGCTTTAATTGACATCCATGTCTTCAGCACCCAGGGAACAGTGGGTTAACTGCCTTGCTCAGTGGCAGAACAGATTTTTACCTTGTCAACTCAGGATTTGATCCAGCAACCTTTCGGTTACTGGCCTAACACTCTAACCACTAGGCTACCTGCTGAGAGACAGTCTTTACAGTGACAGTGTGTAATCTAGCTCAAAATGGCTGATTTAGGCAGGCCCCGTGCCTCACATGTACATAGATGATGTATTGTTTAAAAATTGTTGTGTTAGACTGAGTGTTCAAAACATTAGGAACACCTGGTCTTTCCATGACAATGACTGACCATGTGAATCTAGGTGAGAGCTATGATCCCTTATTGATGTCACCTGTTAAATCCACTTCAATCAGTGTAGATGAAGGGGAGGAGACAGGGTAGCCCTTTCCTGCAGTCAAATGACCTAGTGGCCCCATGGGTGGCCACAGATGGTCTGTTTTTAAAACAGAAAATCTGGTGTTTCTATGTCAAACAGTTTTGTTATATACTGCTCAAAAAAAGGGAACACTAAAATAACACATCCTAGATCTGAATGAATGAAATAATCTTATTAAATACTTTTTTCTTTACATAGTTGAATGTGCTGACAACAAAATCACACAAAAATAATCAATGGAAATCCAATTTATCAACCCATAGAGGTCTGGATTTGGAGTCACACTCAAAATTAAAGTGGAAAACCACACTACAGGCTGATCCAACTTTGATGTAATGTCCTTAAAACAAGTCAAAATGAGACTCAGTAGTGTGTGTGGCCTCCACGTGCCTGTATAACCTCCCTACAACGCCTGGGCATGCTCCTGATGAGGTGGCGGATGGTCTCCTGAGGGATCTCCTCCCAGACCTAGACTAAAGCATCCGCCAACTCCTGGACAGTCTGTGGTGCAATGTGGCGTTGGTGGATGGAGCGAGACATGATGTCCCAGACGTGCTCAATTGGATTCAGGTCTGGGGAACGGGCAGGCCAGTCCATAGCATCAATGCCTTCCTCTTGCAGGAACTGCTGACACACTCCAGCCACATGAGGTCTAGCATTGTTTGCATTAGGAGGAACCCAGGGCCAACCGCACCAGCATATGGTCTCACAAGGGGTCTAAGGATCTCATCTCGGTACCTAATGGCAGTCAGGCTACCTCTGGCGAGCACATGGAGGGCTGTGCGGCCCCCCAAAGAAATGCCACCCAACACCATGACTGACCCACCGCCAAACCGGTCATGCTGGAGGATGTTGCAGGCAGCAGAACGTTCTCCACGGCGTCTCCAGACTCTGTCACGGCTGTCACGTACTCAGTGCGAACCTGCTTCATCTGTGAAGAGCACAGGGCGCCAGTGGCGAATTTGCCAATCTTGGTGTTCTCTGGCAAATGCCAAATGTCCTGTACGGTGTTGGGCTGTAAGCACAACCCCCACCTGTGGACGTTGGGCCCTCATACCACCCTCATGGAGTCTGTTTCTGACCGTTTGAGCAGACACATGCACATTTGTGGCCTGCTGGATGTCATTTTGCAGGGCTCTGGCAGTGCTCCTCCTGCTCCTCCTTGCACAAAGGCTGAGGTAGCGGTCCTGCTGCTGGGTTGTTGCCCTCCTACGGCCTCCTCCACGTCTCCTGATGTACTGGCCTGTCTCCTGGTAGCGCCTCCATGCTCTGGACACTACGCTGACAGACACAGCAAACCTTCTTGCCACAGCTCGCATTGATGTGCCATCCTGGATGAGCTGCACTACCTGAGCCACTTGTGTGGGTTGTAGACTCCGTCTCATGCTACCACTAGAGTGAAAGCACCGCCAGCATTTAAAAGTGACCAAAACATCAGCCAGGAAGCATAAGAACTGAGAAGTGGTCTGTGGTCACCACCTGCCGAACCACTCCTTTATTGGGAGTGTCTTGCTAATTGCCTATAATTTCCACCTGCTGTCTATTCCATTTGCACAACAGCATGTGAATTTTATTGTCAATCAGTGTTGCTTCCTAAGTGGACAGTTTGATTTCACAGAAGTGTGATTGACTTGGAGTTACATTGTGTTGTTTAAGTGTTCCCTTTATTTTTTTGAGCAGTGTATTTCAATCTTCTGTGATGTATATAAAGTGTAATATTAGGATGCAAACTCAAAATGGAGTACGTTTCAACTCTATATCTGACATGTTCTAGGTGTCTTATTTGTTTTAAAGCCCATAACTATGTGTGTGAGGTGCATACTTCTGTCTCAAAGTAGATTTGTTAAAGACTACCATGAAACACTGTGACCCTGATTTAGCCCACTGAATTAAAGGTTCATCTGTCTCCTCCCCTTCAACTACACTGATTGAAGTGGATTTAACAAGTGACATCAATAAGGTGTCATAGCTTTCACCTGGATTGACCTGGTCAGTCTATGTCATGGAAAGAGCAGTGGTCGCCCTCCAGCCCCTGGTGAGGCTTAGCATGGGGAGTAAGACCACCGCCTGCCCAGGTCTTTTATCTTCTACTCAATGTGTGTGTGTGAGAGTGAGTGAGTGAGTGAGTGAGTGAGTGAGTGAGTGAGTGAGCAGATAAGCTCCTGCATTTTTCAGCATGTTCTTAAAAAAAAGATAGATTTAGTTAAATAAACTTGGATTTCTTGCCAGGGACATATACAGGATGCTACACTCTACAACATAACCTTCACTCAAAATCAAAACTCCAAACCTACAACCTGATTTTGGACGGAATTACGGATTCACCTGGAAGGCTTACAACTACCAAAAATGATTATTCCAAAGCTATACAGCCAATGTTCTGGAAAACAACAGAAACCTGAAAACACCATCCAACCTGAAACTGGGTGAGTAATGTTTAGTCTGAAGCTATATTTTATTTCCAAAAGCCAAGAAGGAAAATACATTACATTACTTTATAAGGACTGAATGATAAATCAAGGCTGCCAATCTTGATACAACTTCAATTAGCACTGACGTGTCAAGTGAGAGGTGTCACAGCCCTTTAGCCCAACAATGGCAGGAGAGTGGAACAGTCTACTCCAACCAAATGGAGAGACCTTAGAAGCTGCCTGCCGCTGTTCAGAGGTAATTAAAATACACTACCCTGTGTATGTAAAGAATAATAAGACAAGAAAAGATCACAAAATGAAGCTCCTTATTGAAAATCAAGAGACACTTCTTGCTGACTATTATAAAAATGGGAACATCAGCAACCTCATCTTCCACACAGACCATCTCCTGGTACAGTGCTATATTAACCAGACCATCCCCTGACACAGTGCTATATTAACCAGACCATCCCCTGGCACAGTGCTATATTAACCAGACCATCCCCTGGCACAGTGCTATATTAACCAGACCATCCCCTGGCATGGCACAGTGCTATATTAACCAGACCATCCCCTGGCACAGTGCTATATTAACCAGACCATCCCCTGACACAGTGCTATATTAACCAGACCATCCCCTGACACAGTGCTATATTAACCAGACCATCCCCTGACACAGTGCTATATTAACCAGACCATCCCCTGGCATGGCACAGTGCTATATTAATCAGACCATCCCCTGGCATGGCACAGTGCTATATTAACCAGACCATCCCCTGGCACAGTGCTATATTAACCAGACCATCCCCTGGCACAGTGCTATATTAACCAGACCATCCCCTGGCACAGTGCTATATTAACCAGACCATCCCCTGGCACAGTGCTATATTAACCAGACCATCCCCTGGCACAGTGCTATATTAACCAGACCATCCCCTGGCACAGTGCTATATTAACCAGACCATCCCCTGGCACAGTGCTATATTAACCAGACCATCCCCTGGCACAGTGCTATATTAACCAGACCATCCCCTGGCACAGTGCTATATTAACCAGACCATCCCCTGGCACAGTGCTATATTAACCAGACCATCCCCTGGCACAGTGCTATATTAACCAGACCATCCCCTGGCACAGTGCTATATTAACCAGACCATCCCCTGGCACAGTGCTATATTAACCAGACCATCCCCTGGCACAGTGCTATATTAACCAGACCATCCCCTGGCATGGCACAGTGCTATATTAACCAGACCATCCCCTGGCATGGCACAGTGCTATATTAACCAGACCATCCCCTGGCATGGCACAGTGCTATATTAACCAGACCATCCCCTGGCATGGCACAGTGTTATATTAACCAGACCATCCCCTGGCATGGCACAGTGCTATATTAACCAGACCATCCCCTGGCATGGCACAGTGCTATATTAACCAGACCATCCCCTGGCATGGCACAGTGCAATATTAACCAGACCATCCCCTGGCATGGCACAGTGTTATATTAACCAGACCATCCCCTGGCATGGCACAGTGCTATATTAACCAGACCATCCCCTGGCATGGCACAGTGCTATATTAACACACTGTTAAGAGGGGGGGTGTTACCGAGGGGTGGAAACTCAGGATACAAGACAACGGAGGACCCTGAGTCAGCTAATATAAATCTCTATAAATCTGGAACAGTATTGGTACAGGGCAACCCCAAACAGTTTCAGCTGGACTTTCACCTAATCAAAGAATTAGCTCAGCAGGAGAAGCTCTCCCTTGAGAAAGATACCCCCACCAGACCAGACCTCTTCATTATATAACCCCAAGGACGAGCAACCCTAAGCGGAAAGTCAGCCTCCCAGCACAGAGTACTACTCCCTCATTGAAATGAAGGATACATTTACCCAGCTGGAGGTAAGGCAGGTGGAGCTGGAACACTCCAGTCAGCACAGACCCAGACAACAGTCCAGCACAACAAAACCCCCTTAACCAGACCCGGAGAGCTGGAGGTGGAGAGAGACATATCTGCACTCTGGACTGTAGTGAGACAACATCTACAGGAGAAAGAGCAGGAGCAGGAGAAGAACAGAGCACTAGAGGAGAGGATCAGACTGCTGGAGGAGAGGGTGAGGGGGATGGAGGAGAGGATCAGACTGCTGGAGGAGAAGGTGAGGGGGATGGAGGAGAGGATCAGACTGCTGGAGGAGAGGGTGAGGGGATGGAGGGAGAGGATCAGACTGCTGGAGGAGAGGGTGAGGGGGATGGAGGGAGGGAGAGGATCAGACTGCTGGAAGAGAGGGTGAGGGGGATGGAGGAGAGGATCAGACTGCTGGAGGAGAGGGTGAGGAGGATGGAGGGAGAGGATCAGACTGCTGGAGGAGAGGGTGAGGGGGATGGAGGGAGAGGATCAGACTGCTGGATGAGAGGGTGAGGGGGATGGAGGAGAGGATCAGACTGCTGGAGGAGAGGTTGAGGGGGATGGCGTGTGACAGAGAACAACCCACTAGAGAGGTGGCCACCCCCACAGAGAAGCCAGCAGAACAGCCCACCTCAGCTCCCAACAAAAGTCTTGACACCACAGCAGAACAGGCCACCCAGACCCTGACCATAGCCTCAACATCACAGCAGGACAGACAAATGAATAACCCCAAGCCCAGGGGATCTCACCCCCTCTGAGCACCCCCCCGTTAGCCACCCTGATAGCCCTCCTGACAACCCCCCCACACCCACTGAGGACATACACAAGACACATATTGTACTCCTTATGGACTCAAATGGGAAATATATACAACAACAAACATTTCTTTTTTACCAAACACAGTTTGTCTAAACTCTGGTGTCCAAACACCCAGCGCTCCCTAGACCTTCTATCTGAGCACCAACTAGGTTCACCTAGCTACATAATAATACACACAGGCACAAACGACCTGAGAGCCCAGCAGGAAAGGGTGGCCACAGCACTCAAGGGAGTGATTGAAAAAGCTTCTTCTACTTTCCTCAACGCACAAGTGGTTATCTCCACCCTGCTACCACAAAAAGCGAGTAAACGCAAGTATTTGGCCTCAAAACCAAATGTTTACCTGGTCCACCACTCTACCCTGGACTTGAACCCCCTCTATGACCAGGTCCACCTATAGAAGGCAGCAGTGGCCACCTTCGCCCAGACCCTAAAGGACATCGCTCTCAAACACAGCTCCAACACTTCACACAGGAGCAATAGATCAATAGACACCCCACCCAGACCAGCGAGACACTCTCCCAGACCAGCGAGACACTCTCCCAGACCAGCGGGACCCTCCCGCAAAGCCTTCACTATCTCATCCTGGAATATCCAAGGCCTGAGGTCATCTGCCTTTGGCCTAAACAGCAGGAACCTGGACTTCAAAGAAATCGTGAATACATACATTGTCATCCTACAAGAAACATGGTATAGAGGAGACGGACCCACTGGTTGCCCTCTAGGTTACAGAGAGCTGGTTGTCCCATCCACCAAACTACCAGGTGTGAAACAGGGAAGGGACTCAGGGGGTATGCTATTTTGGTATAGAGCAGACCTAACTCACTCCATTAAATTAGTAAAAACAGGAACACTTTACATTTGGCTAGAAATTCAAAAGGAAATTATCTTAACAGAGGAAAATGTCCTCCTGTGTGCTACCTATATCCCCCCACTAGAATCCCCATACTTTAATGAAGACAGTTTCTCCATCCTGGAGGGGGAAATCAATCATTTCCAGGCCCAGACAATGTACTAGTCTGTGGCGAACTAAATGCCAGAACCGGACAAGAACCCGACACCCTCAGCACACAGGGGGACAAACACCTGCCTGGAGGTGACAGCATTCCCTCCCCCATATGCCCCCCTAGGCACAACTATGTCAACATAACCAAGAAAAACGGGTCACAACTCCTGCAGCTCTGTCACACGCTGGGTATGTACATAGTCAATGATAGGCTTCGAGGGGACTCTTATGGTAGGTATACCTATAGCTCATCTCTTGGCAGTAGTACTGTAGACTACTTTATCACTGACCTCAACCCAGAGTCTCTCAGAGCGTTCACAGTCAGCCCACTGACACCCTTTTCAGATCACAACAAAATCACAGTCTACTTGAACCGAGCAATAGTCAATCATGAGGCATCAAAGCCAAAGGAACTGAGTAATATTAAGAAATGCAGCACCAAGATATTCTGCACAGACTCTGCCAGACCTGGGCCCTGACAGTAAATCTCAGTAAGACCAAAATAATGGTGTTCCAAAAAAGGTTCAGTCGCCAGGACCACAAATACAAACTCCATCCAGACACCATTGCCCTAGAGCACACAAAAAATACCTTGGCCTAAACATCAGCACCACAGGTTACTTCCACAAAGCTGTGAACTATTGGAGAGACAAGGCAAGAAGGACCTTCTATGCCATCAAAAGGAACATAAAATTCGACATACCAATTAGGATCTGGCTAAAAATACTTGAATCAGTTATAGAACCCATTGCCCTTTATGGTTGTGAGGTCTGGGGTCCACTCACCAACCAAGAATTCACAAAATGGGACAAACACCAAATTGAGACTGCATGCAGAATTCTGCAAAAATATCCTCCATGTACAACGTAAAACACAAAATAATGCATGCAGAGCAGAATTAGGCCGATACCCGCTAATTCTCAAAATCCAGAAAAGAGGCGTTAAATTCTACAACCACCTAAAATGAAGCGATTCCCAAACCATCTGTAACAAAGCCATCACCTACAGAGAGATGAACCTGGAGAAGAGTCCCCTAAGCATGCTGGTCCTGGGGCTCTGTTCACAAACACAAACACACCCTACAGAGCCCCAGGGCATCAACACAATTAGACTCAACCAAATCATGAGAAAACAAAAAGATAATTACTTGACACATTGGAAAGAATTAACAAAAAAAACTGAGCAAACTAGAATGCTATTTGGCCTTAAACAAAGAGTACACAGTGGCAGAATACCTGACCACTGTGACTGACCCAAACTTAAGGAAAGCTTTGACTATGTACAGACTCAGTGAGCATAGCCTTTTCATTGAGAAAGGCCACCATAGGCAGACCTGGCTCTCAAGAGAAGACAGGCTATGTGCACACTGCCCACAAAATGAGGTGGAAACTGAGCTGCACTTCCTAACCTCCTGCCAAATGTATGACCATATTAGAGACACATATTTCCCTCAGATCACACAGATCCACAAACAATTAGAAAACAAACCCGATTTTGATAAACTCCTATATCTACTGGGTGAAATACCACAGTGTGCCATCACAGCAGCAAGATTTGTGACCTGTTGCCACAAGAAAAGGGCACCATTGTAAATACAACCCATATTTATGTTTATTTATTTTCCCTTTTGTACTTTAACCATTTGCACATCGTTACAACACTGTACATACATAATACGACATTTGTAATGTCTTTAATCTTTTGGAACTTCTGTGAGTGTAATGTTTACTGTTCATTTGTATTTTTTATTCCACTTTTATATATTATCTACTTCACTTGCTTTGGCAACGTTAACATATGTTTCCCATGCCAATAAAGCCCCTTGAATTGAATTGAATTGAATTGAGAGAGAGCGAGAGAGAGAGAAGGGGAGCAGAAATAGAGAGGGGGGGCACACTCCACTCCTCCCTAGCTTGAGGGAGAGATCTGGATGGCCCAAAGGTAGATGTAAGAGACAGAAGAATGTGAGGCTGTGATTACTCATAGTCTTGACAATGATAATTGAAGATAAGAGATTGAGGATTATACCTTTTAAAATGGGCTAATTCTGTCTAGCCAAATGCTCTCAGCTATATACAGTACACACTGTACACAAAGTACACAAACAAACGCACAAACAAAAATGACAGAAGAATTTGTCGCCTCTCTAGATGTAGATAAAGAGGGAAGATGGATTTATTGGGTTAAAACACAAACCCTTTCCATTTCCTTCCTTGCTGATGCTTGTATAAAAAGATCAATTAGAGTCACATCTTTATTGATGATTCCCACCCATCAACCTTCAGTAGCAATGAGCATGTTCACAAAAGAGCAAACAACTCCCTGTTATGCCAAACTGACAGAAAAAACTGCACAAGCAGATGAGAAGCTTTTGGTGTGGAAAGTCGCCGAAAGCAATGAACAAACGCTGCGTTGATTCTATTTTTTCTAGCCACAGGGATCTTAACTTTTTTCAGCACGTCAAGAAAGGGTCTGTGTTTAATGCAAGGCAAATATATACTGAACAAAAATAGAAACGCAACATGTAAAGTGTTGGACCCATGTTCCATGATCTAAATAAGAAAAAAACTGACATTTTCCATATGCACAAAAAGCTTATTTTTCTCAAATGTGTTTACATCCCTGTTAGTGTGCATTTCTCCTTTGCCAAGATAATCCATCCACCTGACAGGATTGGGCAGTACGTCCAACCGGTCTCACAACCGCAGACCACGTGTAACCACGCCAGCCCAGGACCTCGGAATTCGGATCGCACTCTTTGAACTTCTGTTTCCCTGGCCAAGTCACACCAGTAATTCTATGGAGAAAACCTTGAAAGCACAAACAGAGGGAAGACACAATAAAAGCATGGTTTGCATTCTAGTGTGAATGTTCAAGTCACTTCTCTTCTTCCCCTTACATTCCCCGTGTTAAGCATTTTTCCGGTTTTAATTGCAATTTCTCTGCAACTCTCTGCTAGCTATTCCCTCTCTTCTATCAGCTTTTTTCCCTCTCTCCTTTAAGAATTTAGTCCATCCCTTTTAAGGCATTCATCCGTGTTAATGATGTCACATGGAGGGTGTTAATTCTGAAGTAGAAACCCAGTGGAAACACCAAAGCACTTTTCCAACTTCGAAAAAGAAATCAATGAAAACGCTGGGAGTGTACACAGATGTAATAGGTGGGGCTGGGAGATTTGAAGATAGAGGGAACACACAGAGAGAGACAAATAGAGCGAGACTAAGCAGCCTTATGGTGACTTCAGAGTATTGTGGCCTTTCATGACCTACTGTAGAAGTGTTGCACCTGCTCCACTGACTGCGAAACCACAAGGATTCCTTCCGGTCATGTCGGACCACCGGTTTTTTTTGGTTTGTGCCAAGCTTTTTCATCGAAACCCTAACGTTCTTCACACTTCTCCCCTGCCCCCACCACAACCCAGGCAGAGATCCCATGTGATAAATAAACGTAGCCCAGTTGTGTTTGGCTTAGCAGGGCGTAGATATCATCGGGTTGTTTCCCTGTTAGGCCTGGATAGGCTACTGAGTCAAGGTGGGGAACTCATTTGAAGATAAAAAAGGAATGAGAAAAGAAAAGAGCGGAGCCAATCAGGGCCAAGTGGCACGGCAGATTCAAAGAGCAGCTGGTGCTCCTCCAGGGAGAGAGTGATTGATTTCTCATCAACAGAGTACAGGGAGAAAACACACACACACACACAACAACATCCCACAAAGGGGAGAGGAGAGAGAGCAGCAGACACCAGGGAAAGAAGAAGACAGAGAAGAGCGTCTCTCCTTTCTTCCTCCTCCTCCGCCATTCTCCCCTAGTGAGAGGAGGTGGCTTGGGATTGACCGAATTCTCAACATGTGTGTAGGAGGACCCAAACGAACAGGAGAGGGCAGGTGCCACTCTCAGTCCCCCACTCCCACAGCCTATAGGAGCATATGGAGGAGGGCCTGGCTCGCAAACAGCACCAGCCTGGTACAGTATGCTCTAATTAGGGTCTCCGAGGCTGCATCTGACGATGGATCACTAATACTGAGCCAAAACATAAACAACCATTAGCGACTGAAATGTCTGTGCAGCTGTGCCTGACTTTCAGCCAATGTTCTTAAGTGCCTTAAATTATGTACTTGACTTTCAGCACCGCCTGCTTTAATCTTTACTCTAGCCCTAGCTTAAGTAGAACCCCGACTCTGAATGTATATGCTATATCTAACACGCAAGGTTGCCTCTTAACCTGACAGTGGTGTATCTGATGGTTCCTGCCATGTTCCTGCCTTCGTTAATGCAAGTCTTCGTGCATATGTTGAAACAGCTGGAGGGAACAGCACTCTAGGAGTGCATGATCACTCAGAAAGATTCAAGGGCTGAATTAAATGTCAGAATGTTTACACATCAAAACCTGACATGGAATTTTTTATTCATGAAAGGATTTCACATTGCCAGGGATATGTACTGCCTGGTCTGTCTCTAGTGTGGTGCGGGCATAAGATGTGAGAGTATATTTTGATAGGTTATGGACTATTCTGTTTAGAAATATACGAATTAAACAAAGTCCTAAAGGAGTAAAGCCAGTATACAGTATGAGGGACCACGAAAAAACAGACAGGAAAAAATATAAAAGAAAGACACACTCCAATCTATGATCCCTTGTGGTTTATTGGTGACAACGATCAAGAGTCCATTTACAAAGAACAAGCCCATAGAGAGAGACATAAATGAACAGTTCCTTCCTATATGTCTCTACCCCAAACAAGTGCATTCCTCATATGGGAATGGTCTTGATGACAAATGAATCATACATTTCCCAAGGTAGTCTTCTCTTGTAATTGTGATAAGGGCCACTATGGCATATTGCACATTAGTTAAAAAGGAGGCATCAAAATTCTACCATCTAATGAAGTCTGTCAGGACATTAATTTCCTCTATTCTTTTGTTTATTCATTACAACTAAAAACATCCACAAATCCTGATGGTCTGGATAGGGACTTCTTCGCTTTGATGATTCTATTTACACTGAACAAAAATATCAACACAATGTAAAGTGAGCTGAAATAAAAGATCCCAGACATTTTCCATACGCACAAAAAGCTTATTTCTCTCAAATTTGTCTACATCCCTGTTAGTGAGTATTTCTCCTTTGCCACGATAATCCGTCCACCTGACAGGTGTGGCATATCAATTAGCTAATTAAACAGCATGATCATTACACCTTGTGCTGGGGACAATAAAAGGCCACTCTAAAATGTGTAGTTTTGTCACACAACACAATGCCACAGATGTCTCAAATTTTGAGCGAGCAAGCAATTGGCATGCTGACTGCAGGAATGTCCACCAGATCTGTTGCTAGAGAATTTAATGTTCATTTCTCTACCATAAGCCGCCTCCAATGTCATTTTAGAGAATTTGGCAGTACGTCCAATCGGCCTCACAACCGCAGACCACGTGTATGGCGTTGTGAGGGTGAGCGGTTGTGAGGCCGATTGGACGTACTGCAATTGTAATTTGAATGCACAAAAATACAATGACGAGATCCTGAGGTCTATTGTGAGGCCCTTTTTTAAAGAAATATATAACCAACACTTGCATATCTGTATTCCCAGTCATGTGAAATCCATAGATTAGTGTCTAATGAATTTATTTAAATTGAAAGATTTCCTCATAGGTACTGTAACTCAGTCAAATCAATGAAATGATTGCATGTTGCTCCATATTGTTGTTCAGTATAGATAGGATAAATTATTTAATTTGAGTGAAAAGCAGCTGACTGATATTCAGACTGAATGTGAACTGACTTTGTGAGCAGTGGCTCTTGAGGTTAGCTGTCATCGTGTTTACCTGTCTTCCACACAGGCCTGGTTTTACACAAACACACCTCATGTAGGAAAGTCACTAACAGAGCAAATTATCTGTTTAATTGAATTGAATTCTGAGTCAGAATTGGGCATTACATGAGAATAAATATGAGGTAAACACTCTTGAAATAGCAGTAAGTCAGCACATTTTCTACAATTTAGCAACATGTTTCTCTGCTGGTATCTCTTCTAATGTGACTTCAGCTTACAGTCCACTGCAGTCCAATATAGCTCGCTCTTTTGTGTGTCATTTTGTCTGTACATCCTCGGCAGTTTCCAAGCAGCAGATAACAGATATAGAAGACCTCTCGCCTTGCACCCCTCCCTCCCTCCCTCCCTGTCTGGACCGTGGGCAGTGTATCATAGCCCACAGGCCACAGCCACGGAAGCTGGCACTCCATTTAAGGGGGTCCAGCGTGTGGTTATGTTCAGCGGCTGTAGGGCAGACTGACTGCCTCCCTCCCAGCAAGCACACGCCACTCCTATTTTCCTAGTGCCTGTTCAGCTCACTGTGGTTATGTATGTGTTTTGTTTCTAGGTACTATGGTCTAAATACTGTAGTATTAGTATATTTATATGTTATAGTATTCACTGGAGTATTTCTGCGAACTGAAGTCTGCACAAATACTATAGTGAAAACTGTAGTATTCACTATAGTGTTTTTGCTGACATAACTGCATTATACTATAGTGTTAAACTGTAGTGTTTTTGCGGACATGATCGTAGTATACTGTAGTATTTACTGTCATGTTTTCGTGGACATGACTGTAGTATATTGTAGTAACACCTGCCGATTAGTGTTAGCTAAGATGGCACAACTACCAGACTACGCCTATTGTTTAATGAGGGGGACACATCAACCAGAACATAAGACACAGGTTCATGATATGCCACCTATTGAGTTGGGTCAACAGTTTTGAGCAATGCAACGGACCAGACAACACATTAGCAAAAACACAAATGTTTTATTACAATTGTAACAACTAGACAGGTTCTAGAACCATTAAAGGGAGTCAGTACAGAGGCAGATAAGAACAACCAACGCTTATTAAAAAGTTTAGAGGATTAGGTTAGCTTGTTTGACCCAGATAAACAAAACTAATTTATAAGACTTCTTGGATCTGTTACTTTCACTACAAAAAACACTACAGTGAATACTATAGAATACTACAGTCATGTCCGCAAAAACACTACAGTGAATACTATAGAATACTACAGTCATGTCCGCAAAAACACTACAGTGAATACTATAGTATACTACAGTCATGTCTGCAAAAACACCACAGTGAATACTATAGTATACTACAGTAATTTCCTCAAAAACACTACAGTGAATAGTACAGTAAACTCTAGACCACCTTTACTCCACACACAGAGATAGGTACAAAGCTCTCCCTCGCCCTCCATTTGGCAAATCTGACCATAATTCTATCTTCCTGATTCCTGTTTACAAGCAAAAACTAAAGCAGGAAGCACCAGTAACTCGGTCATTAAAAAAGTGGTCAGATGAAGCAGATGCTAAGCTACAGGACTGTTTTGCTAACACAGACTGGAATATGTTCCGGGATTCTTCCGATGGCATTGAGGAGAACACCACATCAGTCACTGGCTTCATCAATAAGTGCATCGATGACGTTGTCCCGACAGTGACTGTACGTACATACCCCAACCAGAAGCCATGGATTACAGGCAACATCCGCACTGAGCTAAAGGGTAGAGCTGCCGCTTTCAAGGAGCAGGACACAAACACGGAAGCTTATAAGGAATCCCGCTATGCCCTCTGATGAACCATCAAACAGGCAAAGCGTCAATACAGGACTATGATTGAATCGTAATACACTGGCTCCGACGCTCGTCGGATGTGGCAAGGCTTGCAAACTATTACAGACTTCAAAAGGGAAGCACAGCTGCGAGCTGCCCAGTGACACGAGCCTACCAGACGAGCTAAATTACTTCTATGTTCGCTTCAAGGCAAGTAACACTGAAAAATGCATGACAGCATCAGCTGTTCCGGACGACTGTGTGATCACAGGACCTTTAAGCAGGCCGCAGGGCCAGAGAGATTACTAGGACAAATACTGTGAGCATGCGCTGACCAACTGGCAAGTGTCTTCACTGACATTTTCAACCTGTCCCTGACTGAGCCAGTAATACCAACATGTTTCAAGCAGACCACCATAGTCCCTGTGACCAAGAACACTAAGGTAACCTGCTTAAATGACTACCGACCCGTAGCACTCATGTCTGTAGCCATGAAGTGCTTTGAAAGGCTGGTCATGGCTCACATCAACACCATTATCCCAGAAACTTGAGACCCACTCCAATTTGCATACTGCCCCAACAGATCCACAGATGATGCAATCTCTATTGCACTCAACACTGCTCTTTTCCACTTGGACAAAAGGAATACCTATGTGAGAATGCTATTCATTGACTACAGCTCACCACAAGTGCCCTCAAAGCTCATCAATATGCTAAGGACCCTGGGACGTAACACCTCCCTCTGCAACTGGATCCTGGACTTCCTGACAGGCCACCCCCAGGTGGTAAGGGTAGCTAACAACACATCCGCCACGCTGATCCTCAACACGGGGCCCCTCAGGGGTGCATGCTCAGTCCCCTCCTGTACTCCCTGTTCACTCATGACTGCATGGCCAGGCATGACTCCAACACCATCATTAAGTTTGCCGATGACACAACAGTGGTAGGCCTGATCACCGACAACCATGAGACAGCATATAGGGAGGAGGTCAGAGACCTGGCTGTGTGGTGCCAGGACAACAACCTCTCCCTCAACGTGATCAAGACAAAGGAGATGATTGTGGACTACAGGAAAAGGGGGAACGAGCACGCCACCATTCTCATCAATGGGGCTGTTTTGGAGCAGGGTGAGAGCTTCAAGTTCCTTGGTGTCCACATCAACAGCAAACTATCATGGTCCAAACACACCAAGACAGTCGTGAAGAGGGCACGACAAAACCTATTCCCCCTCAGGAGACTGAAAAGATTTGGCATGGGTCCTCAGATCCTCCAAAAAGTTCTACAGCTGCACCATCGAGAGTATCCTGACTGGTTGCATCACTGCCTGGTATGGCAACTGCTCAGACTCTGACCACAAGGCACTACCGAGGGTAGTGCGTACGGCCCAGTATATCACTGGGGCCAAGCTTCTTGCCATCCAGGACCTCTATACCAGGTGGTTTCAGAGGAAGGCACTAAAAATTGTCAAAGACTCCAGTAACCTTGCCATGGACTGTACTCTCTGCGGTACCGGAGCACCAAGTCTGGGTCCAAAATACTTCTTAGCAGCTTCTACCTCCAAGCCATAAGACTCCTGAACAGCAAATCAAATGGCTACCCAGACCATTTGCATTGCCACCCCCATCTTTTACGCTGTTGCTACCCTTTGTTTATTATCTATGCATAGTCACCTTAACTCTACCTACACGTACAGTTGAAGTCGAAAGTTTACATACACTTAGGTTGAAGTCATTAAAACTCATTTTTTCAAACACTGCACAAATTTAGTGTTAAAAAACTATAGTTTTGTCAAGTCAGTTAGGACATCTACTTTGTGCATGACAAGTAATTTTCCAACAATTGTTTACAGACAGATTATTTCACTGCATCACAATTCCAGTGGGTCAGAAGTTTACATACACTAAGTTGACTGTGCTTTTAAACAGCTTGGAAAATTCCAGAGAATTATGTTATGTCTTTAGAATCTTCTGATAGGCTAATTGACACAATTTGAGTCAATTGGAGGTGTACCTGTGGATGAATTTCAAGGCCTAACTTCAAACTCAGTGCCTCTTTGCTTGACATCATGGCAAAATCAAAATACATCAGTCAAGACCTCAGAAAAAAATTGTAGACCTCCACAAGTCTGGTTCATCCTTCGGAGCAATTTCCAAACGACTGAAGGTACCATGTTCATCTGTACAAACAATAGTATGCAAGTATAAACACCATGGGAGCACGCAGCCGTCATACCACTCAGGAAGGACATGCGTTCTGTCTCCTAGAGACAAACGTACACTGGTGCGAAAAGTGCAAATCCCAGAACAACAGCAAAGGACCTTGTGAAGATGCTGGAGGAAACAGGTACAAAAGGATCTATATCCACAGTAAAATTAGTCCTATATCGACATAACCTGAAAGGCCGCTCAGCAAGGAAGAAGCAACTGCTCCAAAACCGCCATAAAAAAAGACAGACTATGGTTTGCAACTGCACATCGGGACAATTATCGTACTTTTTGGAGAAATGTCCTCTGGTCTGATGAAACAAAAATAGAACTGTTTGGCCATAATAAGCATCATTATGTTTGGAGGAAAAAGGGGGAGGCTTGCAAGCCGAAGAACACCATCCCAACCGTGAAGCACAGGGGTGGCAGCATCATGTTGTGGGGCGTGCTTTGCTGCAGGAGGGAATGGTGCACTTCACAAAATAGATGGCATCATGAGGGAGGAAAATGATGTGGATATATTGAAGCAACATCTCAAGACATCAGTCAGGAAGTTAAAGCTTGGTTGCAAATGGGTCTTCCAAATGGACAATGACCCCAAGCATACTTCCAAAGTTGTGGCAAAATGGCTTAAGGACAACATTGGAGTGGCAATCACAAAGCCCTCACCTCAATCCTATAGAAAATTTGTGGGCAGAACTGAAAAAGCGTGTGCGAGCAAGGAGGCCTACAAACCTGACTCAGTTACACCAGCTCTGTCAGGAGGAATGGGCCAAAATTCACCCAACTTATTGTGGGAAGCTTGTGAAAGGCTACCCAAAACATTTGCACCAAGTTAAACAATTTAAAGGCAATGCTACCAAATACTAATTGAGTGTATGTAAACTTCTCACCCACTGGGAATGCGATGAAAGAAATAAAAGCTGAAATAAATCATTCTCTCTACTATTATTTACAAGGATTAAATGTCAGGAATTGTGAAAAACTGAGTTTAAATGTATTTGGCTAAGGTGTATGTAAACTACCGACTTCAACTGTACATATTACCTCAATTACCTCGACTATCCGTAACCCCGCACATTGACTCCGTACCGGTACCCCTTGTATATAGCTTGGCGATTGTGATTTTATTGCTGCTCTTTAATTATTTGTTACTTTTATTTTCTATTTTTTACTTATTTATTTTTTACTGAACATTTATTTTTCTTAAAACTGCATTGTTGGTTAGGGGCTTGTTGGTTAAGCATTTCACTGTAAGGTCTACACCTGTTGTATTCGGCGCATGTGACAATTACAATTTGATTTAATTTAAAGTCTGCAAAAACACTACAGAGAATACTACAGTCAAGTTGACAAAAACACTACAGTCGTGTCCACAAAAAATACTACAATGAATACTATAGTATACTATGGTCATGCAAAAACACTACAGTGAATACTACAGTAAAGTTATAAAAATGAATACAGTGAATACTATAGTATATACATTTATTTAAACCATATTATAAAGTGGGTGGTTAGAGCCCTGCATGCTGATTGGCTGACAGCCGTGGTATATCAGACCGTATAACATGTATTTTTACTGCTCTAATTACATTGGTAACCAGTTTATAATAACAATAAGGTACCTCTGGGGTTTGTGATATATGGCCAATATACAACGGATAAGGGCTGTGTCCTAGCACTCCCCATTGTGTTGTGCTCAAGAACAGCCCTTAGTCGTGGTATATTGGCCATATACCACACCCCCTTGGGCCTTATTGCCGAGGAGGTGTGGTATACAGTATAGGATTTCTTCACATGGGTTAGTTGTAAATGTGTAACATGTTTGATGTTTGAACTAGGACCACAATGGAAATACATGTTCAACTTTTTGTTGTGTTATTCTCGAAAAATGTATTCTATAGTAAACCATAGTATTTTTTATGTGGGCAGCTATCTTTACCTAAAGAAGAGTTAATCTCTTAGTGAGTTTTATGCAGGAGTAGTCCTGAATTTACCTCAGTGCCTCCCAAACTGAAAACAATAACTTCATTTTCAGTCTGGTTCTGCGGCAGTCTTGATTTTCCTACAAAAACATTGTCTGTCCTCCTCTTCAAAATCCGAGTTGCTGGAGGCGAACCTGGTTCCATGAGACCAACTCTCTCCCTGAGCTCCGTAATGATGAGCTGGCCCATGTATTTGTTAATTAACAGCTAGTCATTTTTCCTCTCTCTCTCCCCTCTCTCACTCATTTCCCAGTCCAATCTCTTTCTCCCTCACTTCCTCTCTCGTTGTCCCCTGCTGGGACTCTGACCTGTGCATGTGTGATGTGCTGTCAATCACACATTATCTTTGGTGTTCCAACAGCTCCTCCACACTTGGCTCTGAGGCAGAAACACATTTTGGCAACAGATTGTTTCAGGCCACCACGTCTGTCTGATTCGTTCCAGAAGAATCAAGAGTTCAGGCAACAGCATTTTCATACAAACTGTGTGTGGGTACTATTCAGTATAGAACAGGCGATAGATAGATGATTTACACAGCTAAACATTTCCTCATTATGTTTTAATGGACATCAACAACCATATAATTTTGGTTTGAGATCGATAACACTATTTGATTAGAAACGATAATGACACAATAATTCCCTGTGGTGTATCGATCAGCCAACGAGGATCTGATCAAGGTCACACTTAGTTTACATGTGTCAATGTCCCCCGTTAGACATCATGCTTACTACTGTAGCTAGTTTTAGCACCGGATGAAAAGCAATTTTCCTCATGTGGATAATTGCATAATGACACACAACGCACATAATGAATCGCATTATGTTCTCAAATTGCTACCGTACATCAGACACACTTAGGTAAACACAGTGATGATGACAAGCATGTACACATCTCAGAGATGTTCTGATGCTTTTCACATTAGATAGTGTAGATGTTGCATGGTTTCCCAATAAGCCACTCACTGGAGCATTTAGTGTTTCCTAATAGTCCACTTCACCTCTGACGTTTTCCTACCATCTCAGTTATGTGACATGCTAAAGGCTGTCCTCAGAGAACAGTGTAAGGCAGCACGGAACATTGGGATTGCTGTGTCTTAATCATGGTGTCGTCATTTTCATGACCAGACCAGATGATTACAGCCTCTCCACGGGTCATTACTTTCTTCAGAAACTTTTAGGGTGTTCGCCCTGATGCATTCTAATTGGCTCGATCGGTTTGGTCTAATCTTCAGAATGACCTTTGGATGAAAATATGGAACATATGTATGATGTGTTATACTGTGCTGCTATCTCTCAATATCAAGATTATTTCACATGATCGTTTGTAGAAACAAAAAGTCAGAAGAAATGATCATTTGACATGCATGAGTGAGCAACTGCAGTAAACAATTCTGAGACTGCATAACAAATGTTTATGAGGGATACTTGGGAGACATAAGTTGCATTGCAATTACACAGCATGGACTTAAGAGAGCGGCTTAACGACTTGTAACTATGGCAACACAATACAGAGTCTCATGGAAGTGGCCTATTAAGGATGCAAATTGTCTTCCTCCAGACTGTGCCCGTTAAGCTTTTAACACTTATTCCCGCCCTGAATATATGTTTATCATATTGTGACAAAGAGCAAAATGAAGACCGGTATGGTAGAAGAGAAGATGGAGGACTATTGTGAGAGCACATTATAGTGAACGTCAATGAGTTTCCCTGAACGACACTTCTTTTTACTGGAGACTCAGAAACAATAGTTTTAATTATCAGTTAACCATCCTTATTACAACCTGCCTTTATTTTCTTATTTTCCTGCTAGAGAACTAATATGGCGAGAGTCCCCTTGAGCAAGGGCACGGTGATGGATGCATTCACCCTCAAACACCAACAGGAAAAATATCTCCACCTAATTTGTTCATGTGTAGGACCATTTACTGTACAGGGTTCCTTCCCAAGTTTTTATATCCAAGTGTTATTTTTCTTCCCTCGTCACAGAAAATATAATTTGGTAGCTGAAATAGGGAACAATTACAGCAGAAAAAATACGAGTTGCAATAGAGAGAGAGAGAGAGAGAGAGTACTTCACTGGTCTAGCCAAATAGGCTATAGAGGGAAGGAGATAAGTTTGTAACAGTTGATAATAAACCAAAATATGACATATTTTGGCAAAGCTTAATAAATGGAGGGCCAGAGCAGAGCAGAGTAATATATCCAGCTACAGAGAAGCCCAACGTCCACCTCCTATACTCCATTTGGATCAGGAAGAGTCCGTTTCAGTAAAACACTAAAAACTGTTAGCTTGTAGACGGATGCTTTATAATCAAGCAAAAATAACTCCAGGGGACTGAAAATTATATCGCCTTTATTCATCTCTTGCACGATAAGGCTTTTTAACTGCTTCATTCTAGGCCATGCAGCGTACCACTGGCTAGCGTGTTGATACCGCGGGTCTCCAGTGTTTTTAGCACAACAGAGTTGTGAAATGAGAGCGGAGCTTGGTGGGATCAAGACAGGCCCCGGGACTAGTTCTGTCATCTTCATCAAGCAGGGTTCTACACAGTACCTGGGGCAGATTAGACTGCCCTCAATTTCATCACACCAGGCCTGTCAAGGCTAGCCCGCCAGAGAACAGGAGAATACACCACGACAGCGCAGACACAGGAACAAATGGGACGGAGCAACATAAACCTCCAGAGATACAGGAGAGGAAAGAGAGAGAGACAGAAGAGGAGAGAGTCAGAAGAAAGAGAGAGAGAGGGAGACAAGAGGAGAGAGTCAGGAGAAAGAGAGAGAGAGGGAGACAAGAGGAGAGAGGAGAAAGAGAGAGAGAAGTGAGAGAGTGACAGGAGAGGAGAGAGATACAGGAGAGGAGAGGGAAAGACGGAGAGAGATACAGGAAAGGTGAGAGGGAGAGAAACGGAGAGATAAGGGAGATGATAGAGGAACAGAGATGAGAGAGCAACGCATTCACTTCCTCTCAAGCCATCACCAAGATAACCCACAATTAAGGGATTGGACTGACAGCCTCTAAAGTCATCTGCGGACCACATAGTCACTTACTGTAAGCGTTCTACACTTTGATTGTGATTTGCGTGTTCTTGTTATTGGCCTGGTATTTGAGTTTTGCCCAAAATATCTTCCTGAATTTAGCTCTGATTCGTCCGCTGTCGTGACGGTGGAGAAATTAGAGCAGACATGGCAGATTGGGCCCAGTGAGGAGGCAGGATGAATGGTCCTGAGGGTAGGAGTTGGGGGTAGGGGAGTGGGGGGAGGATTCCTGAGACTGGCTGGGAGTGGCAACAGATGGGCAACTGAACCACTGGATCTGTGAGACACCAAGTTGTGAGTTGCCTGGGTATAGGTTGTCCTCAGAACCAAATTTGAAATGACGTAATATGCTGTTAATTAGATCTGTTTTCCCAGGCGTTAAACGGTCCTACTTTTTGGTAATTAATAAATCATTTATAGAAACTCGCTGAATCCTTTTGATACTCAAAGGATGATTATGTTAATGTTAACCTAGCTAATTATTGCTTTGTAATTGAATTACGGTTTACGCTCCATATAATGCAGCCGATTGCACTCTGTTTCCTTCTCACTATTAGTAGATGGAAGCCTGCCTGTGCAGAATGAGCAGTGGCTCTGCATGGCTCCATTCATTCATCTCGCATGCCAAACCTAATTGTGTGTATGATTAAGACACATACAATTCCTCCAGGCCTGCCCCATAACCAATTTCCTGATCTCTAAAATGAACCCATTCCATTCTAAGCAGCTGACGTGTGTCACTGAACATGAAAAGGACGTCTGAATATGTATTTGCATAAAAAGCCATTCCCCATTTGTTAGGTAACCAATAGGCTCTAGACTGTGTCGATAAGTCAACATTGTTTTGACTTGCATTAGTCTCGGTGGTCAAAGGGTTCAACTTGTCACTTCCTGTTGCATTGTATGGGCTTTTTGCATATCGCCGATGATGTCATGTTCAGCCAGTCACTCACTATAGGATTTACTGTGTTGACATACAGTACAGCCCAGTAGAAGATGCTTGCAGTATTCATTTGGCAGATAAGGGTAGTCCAATGCAACATTACCTTAAACACTCCTTCTGTAAGTACGACATAATTACAAGTTTTGTCTCAAATATAATATAAATAACAAAAAAAATGAATGCATATTACAACATCTGTGATGAATTATTTGATAAGTCATGCTGGTCCTTTAGGGGTCACATTCTGAGGATCTGGATGACGGTGCAATAATAAAACACTCACCATGTCTGTGTCTGACACTGGTCCGAAGCTGGTCACGTAGATATTTGTCCTCACCTCCGTCACACTCTCTGCTTGGGCACGAAGAGAAGACAAAGAGGCAGAGTTTAAGTACCTTTATGAAATGACAAAGGAGTGCTCCATCTTAGATGTTTACCATTCTTAAGCAAAATTCTGGAGAAATTGGTTTTCAAACAGCTGATTTTTAGTGGCAACTATATTTTAGAAAAATTCCAATCTGGTTTTCGTGCTCACCACAGCACAGAGACAGCCTTAGTTAAAGTGGTAAATGAGCTTAGAGCCAACACAGATGCCAAACAGCTCTCTGTCCTTGTACTCCTGGATTTAAGTGCTGCATTCAACACTGTTGACCATGATGTCCTTCTGGACAGACTGGAGAGGTGGGTTGGCCTCTCCGGTCCAGTTCTAAATTGGTTTAGGACCTATTTAACCAGTTGAGAGTTTTTTGTCACCCTTGGTGAACATAACTCAGAGAAAATAAATATCACATGTGGCATTCCAGAATGTTAGATTTTGGGTCCGGTACAGTTCAGTTTATATATGTTACCCTTTGGCAGTGTTATCAGAAAGCACATCATTGATTTTCACTGCTACGCAGACGATACACAACTTTACATTTCTGTGTCATCAGAGGATTTTAGCTCAACGGATAAATGATTAGTCTTTATTAGTGATTTAAATACTTGAACGGCTCACAACTTCCTCCAGCTAAATCAAGACATGACCGATGTACTATTTTTGGAGCCAAAGCACAGAGAGAATCTGGTCGCACATTTTAATTAACAGACAATAAAGAGAAAACACCAGGTAAAAACCCTAGTTGTCATTTTAGATTATGAACTGAATTTTGAATCACACATTAGGAATGTGACCAAAATAGCTTTTTACCACCTGGGGGACCTTGGCAAGTTGCAGCCGTTTCTCTCTCAGGCTGATACAGAGAGACTCATCCATGCTTTTATTACAAGCAGGCTTGACTACTGTAATGTTCTCCTGTCTGGTCTACCCAAGAAAGCCATTGGTCAACTGCAAAACATACAGAATGCTGCAGCACGGCTACTGACCAAGACCAGACAGAGAGCACACATTACACCGGTTTTAAGGTCTCTGCACTGACTACCTGTGAGTTTTAGAATTCATTTTAAGATTCTTCTATTGGTTTTTAAATCAATCCACGATTGTGCACTCCAATACATGTCAGACATGCTTTTAAGTTATGTCCAAGTAGGTCCCTCAGGTCCTCTGGCACTGACCTTTTTACAGTATGCCCCCAGCCTCTGGAACAGCCTGCCAGAGAACCTAATGGGGCCCCTAACTGTGGACATATTTAAAAGAGATCTTAAATACATATTTTTAGCTGTGCTTTTCCTTAGGGTGCTTTTTAGTCGTTCAGTTTTTGTAATTCTTTTGTTTTTTATCTTACGTTTGTTGTGTAGTAAATATTTCCCCTATTATTATTTTGTATTGGTTTTTTCCTGTGAAGCACATTGCGTTGCATTCCATGTCTGAAATGTGCTGTATACATAAAGCTTGATTTGATTTGACTTGACCGGTCCTTTCCCTGACCACCAGACCTTACTGCTGCCCTGTCTGCTTCAGGTTAGTTGTTAATGTCAGTTCAGAAAAATCTGTTCACTTTCCAAACTCCAAATCCAATGGTAGAGGCAGAGGCATGAATATTTCATGTCTCAACACTCTACACCAAATAAACAAGACTGAACCTACTGTATGGAGACAGCCAGACTTTAACGGAGGTTGTTTTCAGGGAGAGTGTTTGCATCATCATCATCAAAGTCACAAACTGAGATTAGAAACGAGAAATGAGAAACGAGAGATGAGAAATCACAGGAATAATGAGGGTTGGCAGGACCACATTCAAATCATATTTAGGCCTGTTTAGAGGGACTTGTTTGTATTGGTGTCAGATGATGCTATTCACTGTGCATTATCCTAAGGTTTTCTACTGTGTATTATCCTTCAATTTTTTACCACCTGGGGTGCTTCCTATCTGGGGTAAACAACATTTCCGGTGTAACTGGGTGAATTGTGCAGTTTCAGAATAGAGTTAAAGAAAAGACAGGAGATGTAACAGAGATGACAATGTGCTGCACATGAGTCATCCTAAATACAATGACGGGACTGCGGGGAATCACCTTTAAGTTATAAGGTTTCCAATTAGAGCCTCAAGGCCTTAACTTTGATTTAATCAATTGTAGGATGTAAATGAATGTCTCTGTGCAAATGAGGGGCTTTGATGTAAGGCTGTGAGTGGCTGTCTGCCAGTCGTTGCTCCTAGACAGACTGGAACCAATGGAATGCTTCCAGAACCTGCCTTTATGGAATTTAGAGTTCCCCTGGCAACATGACATCAGCCATTAATCAAAATGCACATGCTGAGGTCTTTGGAATACAGAACACGTCCAATACATTTGGAGGGCACCTGAGATCTCTCTGTCTGGAAGGTCGGAGACTCATGGAAAGTGCACAGGTGGCATAGCTGATGTGGTGACACTTATCAGACATCCTAGTGGGGGGGTGGAAGAGTGTGGGGGGTGCTCAACACTGTCAGCTTAAAACGTCACACGGATTTCATATTCACACTCTCACCGACCTCTGACTGAGAATCCAAAAATGACTTATAATAAGCTCAATAAAAAAAAATATCCACAATGAATGTAAAATCATTAGCATACGGTCTTAATGCCACCCTGATGAGTATGTAGCATTAGCACTTCCTCCGCCAAGGCCGGGCCGTCCCCAGTGGGCAGGAAATCAGAGCTCTGCTGGACCTCTGGGATCTGAAGACTGGGCTTGCATGCCAAGTCTCAAGAAGCTGCTGTTTTGAATAGGGTCTTTGTAGCATTCTGCTAGCGATAAGCATCTCCTTGTGATGAGGATTAGTCATTTCACTGTTCCAAAAAGCAATCTGTTCAACATTTGAAGAGATGTACTCTCACTGTGATCAGGGAAACTGAGCTGGTAATGAAAACCATTATCAGACTCTGAAGGATCAATGGAGGTCACTCTGACAAGGGAACCAATTCATCATGGGGTCACAGCCCCAAATCCATCATTGCACGCCACAGCTAGCTGCCTGGCTCGCTGGGCGTGGGCTGGCACCACAGGGAGGGAGGAGAGAGGAGAGCAGGTGCTCTCTGTTTCAGTAGAGGCAGTGGCCAGCGGCTTGTTTTTAACTAGCTAGATAATTGTATTTCACTCCTGGTTCTGGTGCGCCATATCATGTGTTCAAGCTTTTGTCCCATCACTAACAGAACTGATTCAGATAATGAAGGTCTTTATAAATAGCTGATTGATTCTTCATGTTAAAAGTTGCTTACTTTAATAGTTTAAGGTAGTAGAAGCAGACAGTTCGACATTACAAAAAGCTAATATGCTAGCTAGCTGATGATCTCGTTGAAGCAATGTATGGCTATATAGTGAATGTAACAAACATAGTTTTATTAAAGTGGTGGATGGCAGACTCAGCAGCTTAGAGAGAATCCTACACATTGTGTGCGGCAGAGCCCAGAAAGCACTATAAGCAGTATGTCTGGCTGTTAGAGGTAGGGAGGGGTGAGCACTGTCTTCGCTCAGCAAACCAGCCTACCTCCCAGCCCAGGGCGCAGGCGGTTGTCGTAGCCATCCAGCAGTCTGTCCAGGATCCGGGTGAAAATGGTGATGTTGTCTCTACTGTCGTCAGGCAACGGCTCTCTGTGCCCAACCACTGCCCTGCAGAGTGAGAGAGAGACAGAGCGAGAGAGAGAGAGAGAGAGAGAGAGAGGCGAGAGAGAGAAAGTATTAGATTGAACACAGCAGACATCTTTGAGTCTTTCCTGTAGCAGTGGTTCCTCCGGCTCCTCAGATCAGCCATGGGAAATACACTAAATAGAAAAAGCTCCACCGAACCAGAATACCACACGTGTCTGTCTGTCCGCAGCTTCACTTTGCGCTCATTATCAATTTCCTGTTTACAACGAGATCTGGTCAAACCATTGGAATAACCACTGTTGTTTCCAACCACTGAGAGAGTTGTAGGTGTAACTGAACCTTTTTCTAAATTCAACCTTCAGAGTCATGGCTACCGCATTGATTGAAACCCAAACATGTTGGGATTTCATTTTGGGCGTCGTGTGGCAGCACACCACTCTCAGACATGGAAAGACTGATTGAAGTCCAAAAGGATTAGTCACAGAACTGCTGCCGGTCACAGAGCTGCTGCCGACTGTCACGGATCCCTCCGGAACGTTCATCACGCACACCTGTCCCCTATTCCCACTGATTAGTATTTGTATATATGTTGCCTTTGATTTCCATGGTCTTGTCGATTATTGTTACAATGTCCGTTGGTCGTGTGAGTGCTTGTGCTGTGTGTTTTGGGCTTTCGTGCCTTTGCGGATTGCGCAGATGATTACGGGTCTCGTCCCGTGTGTTAATCATTGTGCACGTGTGTATTTATTCGAGGTACTCCTCGCTCTTTTGTTTGGGTTTGAACCCTGTGTTTTTGTATAGTGTTTGTTTGGTCTTCGTCCCCGTGCCTTTACACGGCATGCCGTAATTTGGGCTAAATAAAAAAAAACTATTACGCATTCCTGCATCTGTCTCCCGTTCCTTCATGCCAACGTGACATAAAAATCAACCATTAAGGGAGACAGCGAGAATGGCCCATCCGACAACGCTGCAACTGGTCCGTCCGGCCCTGCCGCAACTTCGGCAGCTGCAACTGGGCCGTCCGACATCGCCACAACAAGTCCGTCCAACGCCACTTCAGCAGCCACAACTGGCCCGTCCGATGCCATCACAACCGGTCCGTCCGACACCATCACAACCGGTCTGTCCAACGCCACTGTTACTGGTCCGTCCTACGCCGCCACAACTTCGGCAGTTGCATCGGGTCCTGATTGACCCACACTGCGTTCCTGTGATCGTCCTCGAGGCAGGTGTCGTTGCGCTGCAGGTGCAGTCACGGATCCCTCCGGAAATTACGGCACACCGTAATTTGCACTGAATAAAACCCCTATTACGCATTCCTGCGCCTGTCTCCCGAATCATTCATACCAGCGTGACACCGACCGACAACTCACAGTCACAGAGCTGCTGCCGACCGACAACTCACAGTCACAGAGCTGCTGCCGACCGACAACTCACAGTCACAGAGCTGCTGCCGACTGACAACTCACAGTCACAGAGCTGCTGCCGACAGACAACTCACAGTCACAGAGCTGCTGCGACAGACAACTCACAGTCACAGAGCTGCTGCCGACCGACAACTCACAGTCACAGAGCTGCTGCCGACCGACAACTCACAGTCACAGAGCTGCTGCCGACAGACAACTCACAGTCACAGAGCTGCTGCCGACAGACAACTCACAGTCACAGAGCTGCTGCGACAGACAACTCACAGTCACAGAGCTGCTGCCGACAGACAACTCACAGTCACAGAGCTGCTGCCGACAGACAACTCACAGTCACAGAGCTGCTGTCGACAGACAATTCAGTCACAGAGCTGCTGCCGACCGACAACTCACAGTCACAGAGCTGCTGCCGACCGACAACTCACAGTCACAGAGCTGCTGCCGACAGACAACTCACAGTCACAGAGCTGCTGCGACAGACAACTCACAGTCACAGAGCTGCTGCCGACCGACAACTCACAGTCACAGAGCTGCTGCCGACAGACAACTCACAGTCACAGAGCTGCTGCCGACCGACAACTCACAGTCACAGAGCTGCTGCGACAGACAACTCACAGTCACAGAGCTGCTGCCGACAGACAACTCACAGTCACAGAGCTGCTGCCGACAGACAACTCACAGTCACAGAGCTGCTGTCGACAGACAATTCAGTCACAGAGCTGCTGCCGACAGACAATTCAGTCACAGAGCTGCTGCCGACAGACAACTCACAGTCACAGAGCTGCTGCAAACTCTGCCTCAGGGTTTTTTCCTCCTTCATTCTGCATAATATCCCACAAGTGACAAACGAGGTCCTGAATATGCAGTCAACCTCCGCTTCCTTAATTACCTTAAATATGCCAGAGCAATTATCTCTTTGTGGGCCTGGCCACCGTTCCCCAGTGAACAATGTGCTGGTGAGACGGAGAGGGCACCATAGATGAGCTAATGAGTGCCATTTTCAATCAAACTCAGAGCCCCTGAGGGACTGACCTCTGACCTGTCTCCAGATTACCCCTATCAACAAGAATGTCTGAGGGCCACTAATAGCTAGCAGCCAAAGTCATTTATACTCAGGCATGCACCGCCCATAAACACTCTCACATGAACACATATACATACAACCTTACATGTGCAGCTGGTCACTGTGCGTTCAAATACATTATACAGGTACATCTACCCTTCACATAGTACACTATAAGGATAAACAAACACAAGCCCTCAACTGGCAGACCAACTAGAAATTGTGATGTTTCAAGGGATGGGTACATTAGCTGTCCATCTGAAATCTCATTGTCAGTACACCAGTACTAACAGGCTATGTCATAAAAGGAAGGACAGACAGAACATCACTTTTGTACGTGTGTGTATGTGTGTGTGTGCATGCGTGTGGCACCTTGACGTATGAACTACTATTTGTATTTCACATCCAATCATCTCAGACGTCAGTCAAAGCCAAAGGGGCCTCTGCTGAAAATGAATCAGGTCTGATTGATAAACACAGCAGAGCAACATTGAGGAGAGAGAGAGAGCGAGAGCGAGAGTGAGAGCGGGAAAAGGAGATAGAGAGAGGGAGGGAGGAGAGAGAGGGAGGGAGGAGAGAGCAGGAGAGAGGGGAAGGAGGAGAGAGGGGGAGAGAGGGGAGGGAGGAGAGAGAGAGGGGAGGGAGGAGAGAGAGAGGGGATGGAGGGAGGAGAGAGAGGGAGATAGGGAGAGAGAGGAGAGAGGGGGAGAAGGAGATAGGGTGAGAGAGAGAGGGGAGAAGGAGATAGAGAGAGGGAGAGAGGAGAGAGCGGGAGAGAGGGGAAGGAGGAGAGAGGGGGAGAGAGGGGAGGGAGGAGAGAGAGAGGGGAGGGAGGAGAGAGAGAGGGGATGGAGGGAGGAGAGAGAGGGAGATAGGGAGAGAGAAGGAGAGAGGGGGAGAAGGAGATAGGGTGAGAGAGAGAGGGGAGACGGAGATAGCGAGAGAGGGGAGAAGGAGATAGAGAGAGGGGGAGGAGAGGAGGAGATAGGGAGAGAGAGAAGGAGTGAGGGGGAGAAGGAGATAGGGTGAAAGAGAGAGGGGAGGGAGGAGAGAGGGAGAGAGAGGGGAGAGAGGGAGAGAGAGAGGGGAGGAGAGGAGGAGATAGGGAGAGAGAGAAGGAGAGAAGGAGAGGGGGGAGAAGGAGATAGGGTGAAAGAGAGAGGGGAGGGGAGAGAGGGAGAGAGAGAGAGGGGAGAAGGAGATAGTGAGAGAAAGAAGGGAGAAGGAGATAGAGAGGAGGAGAGGAGGAGAGAGGGGGAGAAGGAGAGAAGGAGAGAGAGGGAGAAGGAGATAGGGTGAAAGAGAGAGGGGAGGGAGGAGAGAATGGGAAAAGGAGATAGGGTGAGAGAGAGAGGGGAGAAGGAGATAGGGTGAGAGAGAGAGGGGAGAAGGAGATAGGGTGAGAGAGAGAGGGGAGAAGGAGATAGGGTGAGAGAGAGAGGGGAGAAGGAGATGGAGAGAGAGAGGGGAGAAGGAGAGAGGGAGAGAGAGAAAGAGAGAGAGCAAGAGAGATGGGGGAAAAGGAGAGAGGGAGAGAGGGAGAGAGAGAGAGAGAAAGAGAGAGAGATAAGGTGTGGAGGAGAGGAGAGAGATTAGGGAAAATGAGAGAAAGAGAGGAAGAAGGAGAGAGGGAGAGAGGAAGAAGGAGACAGAGAGTGAGAGAGAAGGAAAGAAGGAGAGAGAAAAGGAGAGAGAGAGAGGGAGGGAGAAGGAGAGAGGGGGAGAGAGAGGGAAGGAAAGAAGGAGAGAGAGAAGGAGAGAGAGAGGGAGGGAGAAGGAGAGAGGGGGAGAGAGAGGGAAGGAAAGGAGGAGAGAGAGAGAAGGAGAGAGAGAGAGGGAGGGAGAAGGAGAGAGGGGGAGAGAGAGAGGGAGGGAGAAGGAGAGAGAGAGAAGGAAAGAAGGAGAGAGAGAAGGAGAGAGAGAGGGGGAGGGAGAGGGAGAGAGGGGGAGAGAGAGGGAAGGAAAGAAAGAGAGAGAGAAGGAGAGAGAGAGGGAGGGAGAAGGAGAGAGGGGGAGAGAGAGAAGGAAAGAAGGAGAGAGAGAAGGAGAGAGAGAGAGGGAGGGAGAAGGAGAGAGGGGGAGAGAGAGGGAGGGAGGGAGAAGGAGAGAGGGGGAGAGAGAGGGAAGGAAAGAAGGAGAGAGAGAAGGAGAGAGAGAGAGAGAGGGAGAAGGAGAGAGGGGGAGAGAGAGAGGGAGGGAGAAGGAGAGAGAGGAGAGAGAGAGAGAGGGAGAAGGAGAGAGGGGGAGAGAGAGGGAAGGAAAGAAGGAGAGAGAGAAGGAGAGAGAGAGAGGGAGAAGGAGAGAGGGAGAGAGAGGGAAGGAAAGAAGGAGAGAGAGGAGAGAGAGAGAGGGAGAAGGAGAGAGGGGGAGAGAGAGGGAAGGAAAAAGAGCCGCACTGGGTATAACTCCACCGACATCTAATTAAATTCCTTGAGCTTTAAGAGGGCCTGCATCCTCAGAAAGCTTCCCCCAATCCCCCACACGCACAACTCTCCTTCCTCCTTCGCTCTCTCACTCCCTCCCGCTCTCTGGAGTGTGCCGTGGGGGCTTATAGGGAGGCTTGTTACTGATTGACTGATAAGGACCCGATATCTGTCCGCTGCTGGAGTGGCTGGGCCCACGCCACACGGCCTCATTGTTTTGCTACTGGGTACCGGAGGCTGCCAGAATCCAATGGAGAGGATTAGTGGGCCCGGTCGGAGCTGCCTACAAATGACATTTTGAAAGCTGATGATTCTCCCCAGCGTGCTGTAGCTACAGGGGCCCTGCTTCATTTACTTACTATGGCAAGGAGAAATTAAAGGAAAGACAACCACCATCTACCTCCAACAGGGGGGTATGAATGACAAGGAGGGGGTACATGCCCTCATCAATAAACTCTTAATTAACAACATTTCTATTCCAGAATCAACCAACCCCCTACTGCCACCCATCAGCACCAAGGGTAAACCCCTCCCTAGCCAACCCACTCACACATCTCGTCAGCCCCAGCCGTCACCAACCTATTGATACTAATATGCAGCATATCACACCACACATTGTATCCCACAAAGACGTGCCTGCTATCATTCAAAGGCTTCACAATATGCCTGATTTCCTTTGTTGGTCTTGTCTTTTTAGTGTCTTCCAATTGTCTGTGCTCAGAGGAGATAAGGCCTCCAGGAGAGAAAGGGAACAGGTTGAACAATGGTTGCTAATGCAGCATTGATTGACTCAGGGGCAGATGCCACCTCGCAGCTCAATAATGACCAACATTTCTGTTCATTCTTCTTTTATCTAATTGAAGCTAATGAGGGACGGATGCGTGTTGGGCGTTCTCTTTTGAAGAAGGCTCACTGCTCAGCAAACTTAGCTCAGACTTTTATTAGGAGTACTCGTGACTCTCTGCCCATGTAGAATCTCTGGCCTTGCTGGCAGATAAATGCAATGGTCAAACACTGAATCTTAAAAAGTACTCAGAGTTTACAGTGAGTGAGTTTACAGTCCTATAAAAAAAAGGCGTGAGGGAGAGGGCGAGAATTAAAAGAAGAGAAAATTAGTAGAGATTCTGCTATCACATCTGCAGTACAAGGGAGCAGCCACTAAATAACACCATTTGTCTGCTTTTCCCTTTCCTTCAGAAGTTAAAACCTGCTGTAGAAACAGCAGCCACTATCGTTCCCCATTTCAAATCTGTTCTGCTGACTTCTATAAGGCTATCCAGGAAACTGGAACAAGCATCACTCTCAAACATCCTTGTAAACAAGCAGCTTTATAAAAACAAACAAATGTGTTTATCTTGCCATGACCAAACTGACGAGAGTCTTGTCTGTGGGATGTTGTGAGTCAGTGACGGGAACATACATTCGAGTCTCACTGATAAGACGGCAAACATACAGTTCATTAGCAAACTATTCAGACCCTCTGACTTTTCCCACATTTTGTTACGTTACAGCCTTATTCGAAAATGTATTAAAATATTTCACTCTATACGCAATACCCCAAAATGACAAAGCAAAAACAGGTTTTTAGAAATGTTTGCAAATGTAAAAGGGAGGACGGTGACCAAGAATCCGATGGTCACTCTGACAGAGATCCCCAGAGTTCCTCTGTGGAGATGGGAGAAGAAGGACAACCTTCCAGAAGGACAACCGTCTCTGCAGCACTCCACAAAATAAGGCCTTTATGGTAGAGTGGCCAGACGGAAGCCACTCCTCAGTAAAAGGCACATGACAGCCCGCTTGGAGTTTGCCAACATGCACCTAAAGGACTCTCAGACCATGAGAAACAAGATTCTCTGATTTGATAAAACCAAGATTGAACAATTTGGCCTGAATGCCAGGCATCACATCTGGAGGAAACCTGGCATCATCCCTACGGTGAAGCATGGTGGTGGCAGCATCATGCTGTGGGGATGTTTTTCAGCGGCAGGGACTGGGAGACTTGTCAGGATCAAGGGAAAGATGAACGGAGAAAAGTACAGAGAGATCCTTGATGAAAACCTGCTCCAGAGCACTCAGGACCTCAGACTGGGCCAAAGGTTCACCTTCCAACAGGACAACGACCCTAAGCACACAGCCAAGACAATACAGGAGTGGCTTTGGGACAAGTCTCTGAATGTCCTTGAGTGGCTCAGCCAGAGCCCAGTCTTGAACCCAATCGAACATCTCTGGAGAGACCTAAAAATAGCTGTGCAGTGACGCTCCCCATCCAACCTGACAGAGCTTGAGAGGATCTGCAGAGAAGAATGAGCGAAACTCTCCAAATAAAGGTGTGCCAAGCTCGTAGCGTCATACCCAAGAAGACTCGAGGCTGTAATCGCTGCCAAAGGTGCTTCAACAAAGTACTGAGTAACGGGTCTGAATACTTATGTAAATTCTCTCTCACACTCACACTCACACTCACACTCACTCACTCACTCAAAATATAAAGGAGACTTTTCTCTTCACCCCGCTTGACAATCAGACTCCTTCCAACAGTAACCTCAACTTCCTTAATCTCTATCCATCTTCTCTTTCCCTTCTCTTTCTTACATTTATTAAATCTGGTTCATCCTTGGGAGTAATGTCCAAATTCCTGAAGGTACCACGTTCATCTGTACAAACAATAGTAAACAAGTATAAACACCATGGGACCACGCAGCTGTCATACCGCTCAGGATGGAGACGCGTTCTGTCTCTTAGAGAATAACATACTTTGGTGCGAAAAGTTCAAATCAATCCCAGAACAACAGCAAAGGACCTTGTGAAGATTCTGTAGGAAACAGGTACAAAAGTATCTATCTCTACAGTAAAACGAGCCCTGTGTCGACATAACCTGAAAGGCCTCTCAGCAAGGAAGAAGCCACTGCTCCAAAACCGCTATACAAAAGCCAGACTACGGTTTGCAACTGCACATGGGGACAAAGATCATACATTTTGAAGGAATGTCCTCTGGTCTGATGAAACAAAAATAGAACTGTTTGGCCATAATGACCATTGTTTGTTTGGAGGAAAAAGGGGGAGGCTTGCAAGCCGAAGAACACCATCCCAACCGTGAAGCACGGGGGTGGCAGCATCATGTTGTGGGGGTGCTTTGCTGCAGAAGGGGCTGGTGCACTTCACAAAATAGATGGCTTCATGAGGAAGGAAAAATATGTGGATGTATTGAAGCAAAGTCTCAAGACATCAGTAAGGAAATTAAAGCTTGGTCTCAAATGGGTCTTCCAAATGGACAATGACCCCAAGCATACTTCCAAAGTTGTGCAAAATGGCTTAAGGACAACAAAGTCAAGGTATTGGAGTGGCAATCACAAAGCCCTGACCTCAATCCTATAGAAAATTTGTGGGTAGAACTGAAAATGCGTGTGTGAGCAAGGAGGCCTACAAACCTGACTCAGTTCCACCAGCTCTGTCAGGAGGAATGGGCCAAAATTCACCCAACTTATTGTGGGAAGATTGTGGAAGGCTACCCGAAACGTTTGATCCAAGTTAAACAATTTTAAGGCAATGCTACCAAATACTAATTGAGTGTATGTAAACTTCTGACCCACTGGGAATGTGATGAAAGAAATGAAAGCTGAAATAAATCATTCTCTCTACTGTTATTCTGACATTTCATATTCTTAAAATAAGGTGGTGATCCTAACTGACCTAAGACAGGGAATTTTAACTTGGATTAAATGTCAAGAATTGTCAAAAACTGAGTTTAAATGTATTTGGCTAAGGTGTATGTAAACTTCCGACTTCAACTGTACATGCTATGGGGGTTGAAGGCACTTTTAATGCAATATGAAATATGTCTAGCTCTTCGTACAGCATGTTTAAGTGAATGAGCTGGGGAATGTTAAAATTGGTTGATCCCAAAATAAATCAATAGCTCTTTAGAATAAACCTCAGTTTGATGCTTTGGCAAGTGTTGTGTACAACAGAGTCAGATATAATCTGATCAGCCTGCCAAATGCAAGTAAATGTAACTTCCTAGTAGGCGCTCTTCAATCTTCTTCTGCACGTTTAATGGTGGTGTTCTCTGGCCTCAACACTGAGCAGATCTAGTAAACCTGGCAGGTTGCACCCTAAACTACACCATTGGCCAATATATGACTCAGAAACAGTGTACTGATCCAGAAGTCCTTCAGCACAAACCCAATATAGTAATCCCTGGTTTATCTGTTGGATATGCCTGAGTGTTGAGCCAAACCAGAGCCATCTCTGCCCGGCAGCTGCTGCTGCTCCTCCAGCCCTCCACGGTCTGGCCAGCAGTCAAACACACTGGATCTGGACTCTGGGGCCTCTGAGGAACATGTAACCTCGCTCATTTACATCACCCATTTGATTACAGACAAGATCCTCTGACCACAACCCCATTCTAGTAGCTCCCCACTCCCCAGAAGTGCCAGGGTAAAATAGGGTTATCATCATTAGAGTCACATCATGCAGCCTTACACGTCATGCAACCTTACACATCATGTAGCCTTACACATCATGCAGCCTTACACGTCATGCAACCTTACACATCATGCAGCCTTACACGTCATGCAACCTTACACATCATGCAGCCTTACACGTCATGCAACCTTACACATCATGTAGCCTTACACATCATGCAGCCTTACACGTCATGCAACCTTACACATCATGTAGCCTTACACATCATGCAGCCTTACACGTCATGCAGCCTTACACGTCATGCAGCCTTACACGTCATGCAGCCTTACACGTCATGCAGCCTTACACGTCATGCAGCCTTACACGTCATGCAGCCTTACACATCATGCAGCCTTACACATCATGCAGCCTTGGCCAAACGTTTGTAGAACAACTAAAGTTACTTGAATAACTCTAAATTAAGCATATAGGAGAATGTATTTCTTTGTTAACTGCTCAACACAGAATAGCCGCATGTGCGCACTCCCTTCAAATGGTTTGGAGAAAATATACTTTCTATTTTATTCAGCTTTGTTCAATTGTATTCCTCATACTATAAAATAATGCCACGGAATTCTAAGCAAATCTTGTCTGCTAAATGAACTAATGTAGCCCACAGCCATTTGGTATAGCCAGATCAGGGCCTAACATAAGGACAACTCAGAGTATGCTATTCTGTTCTTCTGAAATAGTAGGCTATATAACATGGATTTATTAGACTTATTAACATGTACATGTTCCTAAAGTCAGCATCAGTGGCTTGTAGGCTGTGTGGAAGTCAGGAGATGCTAAATGTGTTTGTTAATTAACGGTCAATTACCGTGAGACAGTTATTTGCTTGACAGTCACCGGCTGACGAAATTTCGTGACCGCCACAGCCCTAGTTAGGGTCCAAGAGTTTGGATAAGCCTTCAACTGACAAACCTAGTCAGGCTCTGCGAGGCGACTAAACAAGAAGAGAGGACCAGCTCCTGTCAAACCAGATAACATACATATGTTACAACCATACTGTAGTCTGACAAGCATTGTGAAATAACATCCCGAGGAGGTTGGAAAATAAAAAAATGTATGCTCACAGATTACTCTGATCTGTTTATTTTTGTCCCTCAAACATTAAAGTGCAATGTGTCCTTGGTTTAGCGCCTTTGGCTAAATTAACATCTAGTGAGAAGAGTATTAATTAATGAAATATACAGAAGCATGCATAAAACATGTTTTTTTCTTCTGTTGGGATAATTATTACTAACGTTTTACTAAGGCAGAATGCAACTCCTAGGGGCTTTCTTCGTATTAGCTTCTCCTCTTTCAACTTCATTATTATTTCAGTAAAACTTTTCAGCTTTTATGGAGCAGCCCCTGTTGTTAAATGAACATTGTCTAACTGACTCGCGTCCCAGAGAACTTTTATCATGCTTTACTAAAGCTCCCTGCTTTACAGACGCTCAATCTTGATGCTTCACTTATTTTCGCCTATTCCCTTGTGTTCAAGCCAATGAGGCATGTTGGCATACCAACAGACAGGGTGCTGTAGGATAATTCTCAAGCAGAGCATGCTCCAACAGACTGGCTCATTGACTGGCTTTCAGATGGAAGGATTTCAGCAAGGCTATGTGGATCTGGAGGTGTGCTGGATCATACCAATAGCTGTGAATTCCAACATAAGAGTTCACAGTGCATCAAGAAAGCAGAGTGGCTTGTATTAAACCAATGTGAAATTGGAGAATATACGCCAGATGCGACTGAAAACATAATGTAACGAAACAGTGCCTCTATAGGAGAAAATATTTGTTGTCAGATTAAGCTGGGATCAATGACTAATGAAGCTCAACTTCAAGGCAGTTTAACATGGCATAGAAAAAACTCTGGCACAGCCATTCCCTGCAGCGCGTAAGGTGTTGAATCATCCATTGAGTCAACTCCCGTCACTGGTCAGTAAGGAGACCAACATCCATCCTCAGTTGCTCTGGAGCACGATTGAGTTTCTCTGTGTTCCACAGTGCAGCTGTGCAGACACACCCTCTGGAGGATCCACTCCGGCTCTAATCTGATTGTTCACCAATTAGGAACTTTGAAGCTGACAGATCAATTACTCAATATATATCAACACAATGCCGCTGTTAATTATCCTATCTGAAATTCAGGTAATTAGCCAAGAGATCAATAAACTGTGAGCAGGACGGAGAACTTGGGGGAGATATGAGAGAATTTGAGATTGATAAAGTCATGAATTAAACGGCGTGGCTGTGGATCCGACTCTTCTGGACCCCTCTTCACGACCACTAAAGGTCCGACGCTTCTGCGCACGTGCTGGATTCTCTACTTTACACAGTCTGTACTCTACTTGTTCGGCTGTCAAGAGAACAGGCTACTCTGGCGAATGGTGCTCGTTGAATAAAGTTAGATCAAGGCTGAATCAATGTCTGCAAGATCACATATTATAGTATTGTAGCCGGGCCCACTTCCACGAGAGGTTAAAAGGGGGATTAACCCCCTCAGTTGAAACCTCTGCCCCATCAGTTGTAGTTTTTTACGTCCCTATGTAAAATAGCAAAAAAGTTACCAAAAAAAAGTGTATCTCCGCTGCGCTGTGTCAGCATAATAGACAGGGTGCACTGTGGTGTGTAGGGGGGCTATGGAAAGCCACTTGGGTGGTTAGGTATGACTCCTTTGGGTTTCCATGAAAAGCGGGAAAAAATCCTTCTTATCTGTGCAAGGCTAAGTGAATAACGTGACACGCCTCCGCCTCTCATTTTTCATTTTTATTTTTAAGGGCGGGGTTTACCGTTGAAGCTGCTTCACTCGAGTCTGCCTCACACCCCACCACCACAGAGTTTAGTTAGCTAGCTGTAAAAATTGTTAGTTGTGACAGCATTGTGAAGTTCCTCTCTGACCTTGAATGCACATGTTCATACATCGCAGAAGTAAGACTGGAGGCTACAGGGCTGCTGAAGGCGGTGAAGGACCCCGGCTTTAAGTTTACAGCCAACATGGTGGACAGAATCCTCAGGCTTCTCTATTCTCCAAACAAATGATGCACCCCCAGCTCCAAGCAAACGACAACGTTACGTATGTACAAATCTCCAGCAATACGCGGTGGACAGACAGTACAGTAAGTCAGAAGGACAGAGAAGACACTCAATGTAAAATACTATTTTTCAGCACGTTGGATGCTGTCATTGGTGAAATGTCAGAACGATTTAGCGAACGCAACAGCCAACTGGTGGAGACCCTGTGTGCCCTTGACACGGAGAGCCATGACTTTCTAGATGTGAAAAATGTCAAACCATTGCTGGACCAGATTTGGTGGAAGCTGACTTTAGTGTCGCTCGCCAGTTTTTGATGACTGAAATTGCCTGCTCCGACTCCGATGAGGATAAATGGACCCCACTTGATATCCTGAAACGATTCTCTGGGCCTCTCTCTGCTATGCCGACCGTGCTTACTGCACTGAAACACGGACTGGCTTTTGGGGTGTCCACAGCTACAATCGAAGTCAGACGTTTACATACACTTAGGTTGGAGTCATTAAAACTCATTTTTCAAACACTCCACACATTTCTTGATAACAAACTATAGTTTTGGCAAGTCGGTTAGGACATCTACTTTGTGCATGACACAAGTAATTTTTCCAACAATTTTTCGCAGACAGATTATTTAACTTATAATTCACTGTAACACAATTCCAGTGGGTCAGAAGTTTACATACACTAAATTGACTGTGCCTTTAAACATCTTGGAAAATTCCAGAAAATGATGTCATGGCTTTAGAAGCTTCTGATAGGCTAATTGACATCATTTGAGTCAATTGGAGGTGTACCTGTGGATGTATTTCAAGGCCTACCTTCAAACTCAGTGCCTCTTTGCTTGACATCATGGGAAAATCAAAAGAAATCAGCCAAGACCTCAGAAAAAAAAACATTGTAGACCTCCACAAGTCTGGTTCATCCTTGGGAGCAATTTCCAAACACCTGAAGGTACCACATTCATCTGTACAAACAATAGTACGCAAGTATAAACACCATGGGACCACGCAGCCGTCATAGCGCTCAGGAAGGAGACGCGTTCTGTCTCCTAGAGATTAACGTACTTTGATGTGAAAAGTGCAAATAAATCCCAGAACAACAGCAAAGGACCTTGTGAAGAAGCTGGAGGAAACAGGTACAAAAGTATCTATATCTACAGTAAAACGAGTCCTGTGTCGACATAACCTGAAAGGCCGCTCAGCAAGGAAGAAGCCACTGCTCCAAAACCGCCATAAAAAAGCCAGACTACGGTTTGCAACTGCACATGGGGACAAAGATCATACATTTTGGAGGAATGTCCTCTGGTCTGATGAAACAAAAATAGAACTGTTTGGCCATAATGACCATCATTATGTTTGGAGAAAAAAGGGGGAGGCTTGCAAACCGAAGAACACCATCCCAACCGTGAAGCACGGGGGTGGCAGCATCATGTTGTGGGGGTGCTTTGCTGCAGGAGGGACTGTTGCACTTCACAAAATAGATGGCATCATGAGGAAGGAAAATTATGTGGATATATTGAAGCAACATCTCAAAACATCAGTCAGGAAGTTAAAGCTTGGTCGCAAATGGGTCTTCCAAATGGACAATGACCCCATGCATACTTCCAAATTTGTGGCAAAATGGCTTAAGGACAACAAAGTCAAGGTATTGGAGTGGCCATAACAAAGCCCTGACCTCAATCCCATAGAAGATTTGTGTCACGTCTGCTCCCGCTCTTCCCTGCCCCTGGCACTTGAGGGCGGCAGGCTGCCCTGCATCACGCACTCCTATCATCCATTACACACACCTGCCTTCCTTCGTCACGCGCATCAGCGATATTGGACTCACCTGGACTCCCTCATCACCTGTTATTACCTCCCTATATTTGTCAGTTCCCCAGCTCTATTCCCCTGCTTCTGCATTAATCATTTTTTGTTTGTATTACTAGTTTGCTGACGCTGTTCCTGTCTCGTTCCATGTCCGTTCTTTATTAAATGTTTGACTCCCCGTACCTGCTTCGTCTCTCCAGCGTCATCCCATGTGACAATTTGTGGGTAGAACTGAAAAAGCGTGTGCGAGCAAGGAGGCCTACAAACCTGACCCAGTTACACCAGCTCTGTCAGGAGGAATGGGCCAAAATTCACCTAACTAATTGTGGGAAGCTTGTGGAAGGCTACCCGAAACGTTTGACCCAAGTTAAACAATTTAAAGGCAATGCTACAAAATACTACTTGAGTGTATGTAAACTTCTGACCCACTGGGAATGTGACGAAAGAAATAAAAGCTGAAATAAATCATTCTCTCTACTATTATTCTGACATTTCATATTCTTAAAATAAAGTGGTGACCTAAAACAGGGAATTTTTACTCAGATTAAATGTCAGGAATTGTGAAAAACTGAGTTTAAATGTATTTGGCAAAGGTGTATGTAAACTTCCGACTTCAACTTGACATGGGAGAACTCATTTTCCACTTTGACAAACTGTGTTCAGTCGGCACAGAAGAAGTATGCGTCACCCGAGAAAAGTTAAACTAATCCAACTGGCATTGGAGGAGGATTCTTACAAGATGACTTCGGGGAGAATGGAATGATCGATTACTCAGAAAGTTCCACAGAGAATCAAGGAGGCTGCAAACTCTTCTGAAAAGGTAAGAAACAATCTAGCTGGTTGGGTTGTAGGCTGTAGGCTGTGTTTTGGTTATTTGGATCTCCATTTGCCTTTTCTGTACTGTGTTTATTTACTGTTAATGTAACTAGCCTAAATGTAGATTGTGTCATGCCTTATTGATCTGATTTTTCTTTCTTTCACATTCATTCGTTCAGTATTGTGTCAGTATTCTAAGCCAAACTGCTATTCAGTATTTTTGTTTGCATGCATGAATAACTAGGTTATTACTTTCAGCATTTAGTTAGTATTATTTTGGTAAGACAGCTGTTCGTACAGCTGCATTCACATAGGCTGTTTGTAATAGGTGAATTACCCTATCTATGTTGTAGCCTGCTGTATAACATTACTGTAAGACAAAACACCAGCTCATTTCTTATGAGATTTTAGAATGACAGAGGAAAAATTGGACCGTTCGCACTGTGGCCAAAAGTAGGCAAAATATCTGCTTTGATTGAAACTAAACACAGGTATGCTACAGTTTGTTGAATCCATCTGCTCTGACTGTACATAATTCAAAACAATACTGTAGGTTACTTCAAAACAACACTGTTTAACTCAAGAAGATCTAAAGCATCTCCCCATGAAACTGATTGAGATCAAATGGTTGGTATGCAGATGCAGCATGGACATTTCACTGGTAAAACTTGAAGAATTATCTTTCACGAATGGCAGTGAGAAATGTGAATGGAGGGTGAAGGTAAAGACACGTGTGTAAAGTAAAGGTAAAGAAACACACCTACTGTCACGTCCTGACCAATATAAGTTGTTATTTTCTATGGTAGAGTGGTCAGGGCGTGACAGGGGGTGTTTTTGTGTTTGTTCTATGTTTTCTCTTTCTATGTTGTAGTTCTAGTTTGTCTATTTCTAGGTTGGGGTTTATTGGGTTGACCTTCAATTGGAGGCAGCTGGTCCTCGTTGCCTCTAATTGGAGGTCATATTTAGTAGGGGTGTTTCTGCATGTTATTTGTGGGTGATTATATTTTGAGTAGTGTGTTTTTTTCCCCCTCTCTGCGTCACCGGTTGTTGTTTTCTGGTTAGTTTAAGTATTTATGTATTGCATCACGTTTCACTATTAAATAAAGATGTGGAACTACGAAAACGCTGCGCTTTGGTCCGCTCCTTATCACAGCCGTGACAGAATCACCCACCAACCAAGGTCCAAGCAGTGTGGCATGGAGCAGCAGGAGTCATGGACATGGGAGGAAATACTGGATGGCAAGGGACCCTGGAGGCACGCTGGGGAGTACCAGCGCCCGAAGGAGGAACTTGAGGCAGCGAAGGCAGAGCGGCGATACTATGAAGCGCGATATCCACCAAGATGCAAGGACGAGAAGCAGTCCCCCCAAAAAATGTGGGGGGGGCACACGGGGAGTTTGGCTAAGTTGGGGGGCAGGCCTGACCTAACTTCCCGGGCGTACATGAGAGAGCCGTGGAGCAAACCGGAGCCAGTCAAGGAGTCAAGCGAGGAGCTTGACGCGAGATTCCGGAGAATGGTGCTGGCGGAAAGGGCACTGCGAAGCGGGCTGACAGAGGGGCGAGAAATGCATTACAGGGTAGTGCGCACTCTCGCCCATCCGCACGCACAGTCCGGTGCGGTCGATACGGGCTCCGCAGCGTTGCCGGGCTACAGTGACCATCCAGCCAGGACGGGTTGTGCAGGCCGCGCGCTCCAGACCTCCAGTGCGTCTCCAAGACCCAGTGTACCCTGTGCCTGTTCCGCGCACTCCTCCTCCAGTGCGCCCTCATAGCCCAGTACGTCCTGTTCCTGCTCCCCGCACTAGCCCTGAGGTGCGTGTTATTAGTCTGGCACCTCCTATACCAGTCCCACGTAGCAGACCTCCAGTGCGCCTGCCCAGTCCAGTACATCCTGTTCCTGCTCCCCGCACTCACCTTGAGGTGCGTGTTACTAGTCTGGCGCCTCCAAAGCCAGCCCCACGCATCAGGCCTCCAGTGCGCCTGCCCAGTCCGGGGCGTCCTGTTCCTGCTCCCCGCACTAGCCCTGAGGTGCGTGTTACTAGTCTGGCGCCTCCTATGCCAGTCCCCACGCATCAGGCCTCCAGTGCGCCTGCCCAGTCCGGGGCGTCCTGTTCCTGCTCCCCGCACTAGCCCTGAGGTGCGTGTTACTAGTCTGGCGCCTCCTATGCCAGTCCCATGCATTAGGCCTCCAGCGACGCTCCTCAGCCCGGAGCCTCCAGCGACGCTCCTCAGCCCGGAGCCTCCAGCGACGCTCCTCAGCCCGGAGCCTCCAGCGACGGTCTGCAGCCCAGCCTCCAGCGACGGTCTGCAGCCCAGAGCCTCCAGCGACGGTCTGCAGCCCAGAGCCTCCAGCGACGGTCTGCAGCCCAGAGCCTCCAGCGACGGTCTGCAGCCCAGAGCCTCCAGTGACGGTCTGCAGCCCAGAGCCTCCAGTGACGGTCTGCAGCCCAGAGCCTTCAGCGGTGGTCTGCAGCCCAGAGTCTTCAGCGGCGGCTTTTAGCCCAGAGTCTTCAGCGGCGGTTGGCGGTCCGAAGCCTCCGACGATGATCCAGGGTCTGGTTCCTCCGGACAAACAGAAGCGGGGGGGGATCAGCGGGCGGTGGGGGTACTACGCCTGGAACCAGAGCCGCCGCCATAGACATTTTTCACCCACCCTACCCTCCCTTTGTGTTTTCTTTTTTTGGGGGGGGGGTTAGGGTTAGGGTTAGGGGGGGGTTAGGGTTAGGGGTAGGGTTGGGGGGGGTTGTTTGGGGGGGGTTGTTTGTGGTGTTGGCATTTGGAGTCTGCACCTTTGGGAGGGGGGGGTACTGTCAGGTCCTGACCAACATAAGTTGTTATTTTCTATGGTAGAGCGGTCAGGGCGTGACAGGGGGTGTTTTTGTGTTTGTTTTATATTTTCTCTTTCTATGTTGTAGTTCTAGTTTGTCTATTTCTAGGTTGGAGTTTATTGGGTTGACCTTCAATTGGAGGCAGCTGATCCTCGTTGCCTCTAATTGAAGGTCATATTTAGTAGGGGTGTTTCTGCATGTTGTTTGTGGGTGATTATATTTTGAGTAGTGTGTTTTTTTTCCCCTCTCTGCGTCACGGTTTATTGTTTTCTGGTTAGTTTAAGTATTGCATCACGTTTCACTGTTAAATAAAGATGTGGAACCTGAAAACACTGCGGTTTGGTCCGCTCCTTATCACAGCTGTGACACCTACAGAATGCGATTCGGCTCTTCAGCTATGGGGAAAGTGATCCAGGGGGGCGGGACAGGGTGGTTACCTACGGATTCACAGCATTGGCCTTAATTAAAGACATGCTTCAGTACTTAGGAGACTAGTGAGTATTTTTAAACCTCCAGCTTGTGCTGGATGTGTCAATGTGTAGTTCATATATCATCTTCTATGAGCAGAATTACTGTCTTACCTCAATTAGCCATAAAATTCCTAGTTTGAAAGCGACTGCTGTCTGGAAGCTGCGCTGCACCATTTTCCCTACATTTCCCTCCATGTGGGCCAGCCCCATAGCAAATCGAGATCCAGCCAATGAGATTCAGCCCTTCGCCATTTGAGTGACAGCTAGCAAGAATCACACACAGCAGAGCGAGAGAGAAAGCAATGACCTGGTGGACATATTGGGGACCACTTTTGGCTCGTGGGCGCTGCCTTCAGAACTACTGGTCAAAAGTACTGGAGAACCCCTTTAAATATTCCCTGTTGATAATGTGTGGGTGGTGCCTAACAGTGATATGCTTCTGCATGATGTACTCGGCCTTCTACTCCCAACTCTTGACTTGCAACAAAAGATGTGGCAATTCTTGTCACCATAGTATTTTCAATGTAAAGATGTAATAGGATCATTGCTGTTGCATATCATGATAATGACACATACAGGTACTATAACTACAGTATGCTACCTGCTGTGTTTTACATTTGTCCATACAGTATAGCCTACCTGAATTCCTATTTTCTCCATTCCCATCTTAATGCTGAAAAAGAAAATCTACGACAGGCAGCCAAGTCATCCAACCGCATACAGAGAGTCTCACCACAAGTGAATACATTACCCTTGCCCAGCCCTGTAACACATTAACCTTGACAATGCCACCGTAACATTGACAGAATGTTCTCTGTCCACCAGGTCACATCTCAAAGTGACGCCCTTCCCTTCTGTCCCTTGAATAATGCATGTGAGATGGGGTGAGAAGGGGAGAGGAGCAGGGGAACTTCAGAGGCGATCCATACGCAGGAATAGCTGGAGTGGACGTACAGCACCTTCCCCCTCATAGCCATTGATTATGTGTCACTTTGGCCGGTGGCGTTGAAACCGATTCCAAACAAAACAGACAACAGTAGCGGGTCTGGCTGTTCACACTCGTTAGCCCGTGATTGCGCTGCAGAGGGCGTGGATTGGAGGCAAGGTTATAAGACCTCCGTACAATGGAAATTAACACAGGCTGCTCATTCATATGTAAAATATGGATTGTTGCAAATAATAGTTTAATCAAGCCCTGCCTATCACCGAGTGTGTGCAGTAAGGGATTGCGGCGATACATAGAGTGACAGAAACTAATATAGGGGATTTGTCTGTGACAACTTTATCCATTAGCAAAGTCTCCTGCCTGTACTGTAGCAAAGCCGATTTGGAGCCCGGCGATGGTATCAGTGGGCATCAGGGAGGCGGCAGGACTCGGGGAGAGACAGATTTGCTGATGTGGAGAGATACTCTGGAGGTATAAGCACTCTGGTGCTCTGAAGTCTAAAAGGATTATTGACAAACTTGGTCATGGCTGGTACGGCTGTACACTTACATTTTCGGTTCAGATCCAAATTTCTCCAGACAGATACCACATCACAATAACCCCCAGCCCTGCTCCCCTCCACTTCCTACCTAAAAGGGGGAAGTCAGGTAAACCCTCAACTATAACACAAGTTTCAATAAAAACTATTTTCTGAGTGAAGATTGCAGTGCAAGGCCGCTGCTTATGTGCCTTATGTTGTCTTTCAAATGATTGCGCACATCTCTGTTGTTATGCACCGAAAGTATGGTTTGACTTAATCTACCGCGTCCCCCAGAAAGGATTCCTATTGAAGACGAGCATGCTCATCCCCAGTGTAACGATGTGCGCTGAGAGTCAGGAAGCAAGTGCAGGGAGTGAGTGTTTTAATAAATAAATGCAACTTAACACAAAACAAGAACCACGAACAACACACAGACATGACACTGGAACAGAAACAATGACACCTGGGGAAGGAACCAAAGGGAGTGACATATATAGGGAAGGTAATCAGGGAGATGATGGAGTCCAGGTGAGTCTGAAGACGCGCAGGTCCGCGTAACGATGGTGACAGGTGTGCTCCATAACGAGCAGCCTGGTGACCTAGAGGCTGGAGAGGGAGCACACGTGACACCCAGAATCTTTTCACGTGTTTGTTTTCAACAACTTCATAGTTAAGAACACTATAACAACATGGAAGAAAATGAAGCGCATTCTACAAGAACCAATATCACTCCCTAAAAACCTCAACCTTATGGAACAATCCTTGAATAGATTTTCAGAATTCACTGATAAATTGGCCCACATGGAAAACTAAAGGCATAGAAACAGGAAATTACGTGGTAACAGGAAATACATTTATTTCCATGACAGAATTAAATAGCAAGTTTGGACTGACACACGTAGACATTTTCAAATATATGCAACTTTTGGACATCACAGCAATGTCGAGGGAATCCTATCTGTGTAATGATGTGCGAGACGACTGGGGAAGAAACCAAAGGGAGTGACATATAAAGGACAGGTAATCAAGGAGGTGATGGAGTCCAGGTGAGTGTCATAATGCGTAATTACGAGTTACGATGGTGACAGGTGTGCGCCATGACGAGCAGACTGGTGACCTAGAGGCTGGAGAGGGAGCACACGTGACAATTTGACTCAGAAAAAGATACTCAAATGATAGGTAACATATACAAAACCTTGCAGAGAGCCTATTCAACTGACAATCTCTTAGAAAAAACTATTGGAATCAAGACTTAAAAATAACTGATATTGGCAAGGAGTGTTTTTCGAACATAACAAACGAAATTACAGTTAACAAAAATGTAAGTTTAATCCAGTATAAACTAATGCATAGAATTTATTATAAAAAAGACAAAATTCCCAACTTCTACAGCACAACAGTAGAGTCATGTCTTAAGTGTAAAACTAACAAGGACTCAATAATTCATGCCTTCTGGGAATGCTATGAAGTCCAAAAGTTATGGGCGGAGCTAGGAAGTTGGCTGTCAGACGTTTTACAATGTAAATTTACTATTAATCCGTTTATCTGCATACGTGGCATTTGAGGGTGCGGTAAGATACCCAATAGGGTCGACCATACTTTTCTAGTCAATGACTTTAAAACACTTCTACTTAAAAAACTGGAAATCAAATGATCCTCTATCACTACGACAGTTGATGAATCAAAGTATTATTATTTAAATATTGAAAAGGTGTGGGCCATGGAGAATCATAGAACAGTCCAATTTGAGGACATATGGCATAGAACACTGGAAAGTTCCAGGGGATGAAGGATGAGGCGGAGTGTGGTTATGAGACATATGCAGTGGCGACCCGTCATTCAGGGCAGGTGGGGCTGAGCCCCACCTGTTTTGAGCCCCACATTTTTTGCAAAAAATAAATAAAATACATATTTATTTATAAAAAACATTTTTTTTGGGGGGGGGCTTGACTGTTTTGCATGTTATTTTGGCATTAATACGTGTCACATATCAGTTTGCAAACAATATAAAAATAATATATATATCATTGAGTTAATAAAGCCGCATACAAACATGGTCTCTTTTTCCTTTCTTGAGTAAGGCAGCTCCAGAATGCAGGTGTTTCAGCCTAGATCAATGCTTTCTGTGGTGGTGGTGCAAGCCAGCAGAAAATACAGAGCGTTGCGCCGTGATTGGCTCAGTGTTCTGTCACTCATGGGAACTTTACGTCACTGCCAAGTGTCAGAGGAGACATTGAAAATTCTAGCCCTGTGGC